>NC_135499.1:96901464-97190824 GCF_052857255.1 Amblyomma americanum | reverse complement strand
CTGACACTCATCACCCATTTCAGAGGATGGTAGTCTGTGACTAGCTTGAATTTGCGGCCGTAAAGGTAGCATCTGAAGTGCTTTACTGCCCAGACAACGGCGAGGCACTCCCTTTCCGTAGCTCCGTACTTTTGCTCTGTGGGGCTCAGCTGTCGGCTAGCAAAAGCAACGGGATGTTCTTTGCCCTCGATAACCTGAGATAGCACGGCACCAACTGCGAACTTTGACGCATCTGTGGCCATAACGAAGGGCAAATTAAAATCCGGGTGGCGCAACAGTGGTGCACTCATTAGCTTCCTTTTCAGGGCCCCAAAAGCATTCTCCGCGTTTTCGTCCCAGCGAAAGGCGACATTTTTGGCTGTTAAGGCGGTGAGTGGCTTAGCGAGCTTGGCGAACTCCTCTATGTGCCTTCGGTAGTAACCGATCAGGCCGAGAAACTGCCGGACCTGGCGGACGATAGTCGGGGATGGAAAATCCGAGACACACCTTAGTTTCTCAGGGTCCGGTCGCACGCCGTCAGCTGAAACAACGTGCCCGAGGTATTTCACCTCGTTTTTGAGGAATTGGCACTTAGAGGGCTTCAGCTTGAGACCCGCTGCTCTTAGTCGCACCAAAACCTGCTCAATATCGCGCAAATGGTTATCAAAACTGTCACTGTATATGATAATGTCATCCATATACACGAAGCACAGCCTCCCCAGAAGACCTGCCAGGATAACATCAGCGGTTCTCTGCCAGACAGCAGGGCTGTTGGCCAGACCGATCGGCATTCTTTTCCATTCATAGTGCCCTGAGGGCGTGTTGAATGCCGTTTCTCCCTCGGCATCTGCCGGATCCATTGCTATCTGCCAGAATCCCGCCGCCATGTCCACTACCGTGAAGTACCTGGCAGAGCCCAGCTGAGAAAGCGTCTCCTGTATATTGGGGATGGGGTATGGATCGATGCGAGTTACGGCATTTAGTTTGCGGTAGTCCACTACCAATCGATACGAGCCATCTGGCTTTTCCACCAATAGTGCTGGTGCTCCCCAGGGTGACTTTGAGTGTTCGACAATGCCGCGATCAATCAGGTCCTGCACCTGCCGCTTCTATCTCCTCACGTTGGGAGTAAGGAATCCTGTACGCACGCTGGTAAACGGGCGATGAAGTGCCGGTTTCTATCCTGTGCTTTATAACGCCACAGCAGCCCAAATCCAGGTTGGACGCGGCGAATACTTCCGAGTAGTCGTTCAGCAAACCAGCCAGAGCCTCCCTCTCCCTGGATTTTACGTGAGAAAGATCGAACGACACCTTTGGAGCAGCCGAAGGACTAGCATGCTCTACAGTTGCGAGTACCGTATCGGTGGGCTCACGTTTCTCTATCGCAGAGGTGAAGAAAGCCAATGTTTTGTTCTTGGGAAGGCTCAGTGGCTGCTGGCTACAGTTAACCACCCGTAGGGGCACTCTGTGGGCGTCATTAACTGTCACGAGGCACGCGGCTGCCTTCAGGCCATTGCTGAGAGAGTCGACCGGCTCAAGCACTCCCACGGCGCCGCTCTCTACATCTGAAGGCACAAACGCGTACAAAATGTGCTCCGACCAAGGAAGGACGACCGCCTCATCGACCAGCCTGACGGCAACCCGCGAATATACTTTCTCCAATGATCCCACTGTTTGACGGGTGTCAATATCGGTAATGCGAATCTCAGCCCCTCTCCTGTTCAAAAACGGAACTTTTGATCCGCCCGCATTAACCTCTTCCTCAGAGAATGAGACTACTACCTTCCTTTTTCTCAAAAAATCCTGCCCTAATATACCTGACACTCCGTTTGGCAGAGACACCGTGTCCGAGCATACGTAGCAGGGGTGCTCCAATGCAATTCCGCCGAGAGAGAAGTGTAACCGGTAGAGTCCACTTATGCCAAGAGGATCCCCCGTTATGCCTACAAATTTGATGCCATACCACCAGACGCTTCCAACACCTCGCGGTCCCCCTTCCTTCGAAGCGTGGTAAAACTGCTCTCCTTAAGCAATGTCACCTTTGACCCCGTATCTATCAACAATTCCATGCAACAACCATTTAACTGGCAACGCACAACAGGGCATGCCTCGTCGGCCACACAAACTACCACCACCTCATCATCCACTGCTCCCTCCCCACGCTCCTCAGGCTGGGGAGGACTATCTAGTTTTTTGTCTCGGTATCTGGAGCCCCGCTGTAGGCTTGCTTAGGGCGTGTCTCGCCTGCTTCTCTTTGTGGCTCCCCACGGCGCACGTTTTGGCAGAACCTGGCGATGTGTCCGCGACCCTGGCAAGCGAAGTATACGATTTTTTCAAACTCTCGCATACCGCGCCTGTAGCTTTGTGGCGGTCTCCGGTTTCCAGCGAATGGGCGCTGTTGAGCGCGCGCTTCAACCTGGCGTTCTACCTGCTGAGATAGCAGCTGTTCTAAGCGATCTAACCGCTCTGTCAAGAGAGCAACCTCAGGGTTGAGCACCGCTCTCTCTATGACGCGTACTCTCGCTGCGGCTGTCGTTAACGCCTCATTTTGTTCCTCATCCAATGCGGCCTCCACGGCTTGGTCGAAATTGCTCGGCTTGCGCGAGAGCACGAACCGGCGCACGGGGTCTTGCAGACCAGCCACGAACAAAGCGGTCATTTCCTCTTTAAGTATATCCTCCGCGTATTTCTTCTTAAGCTGGTCTCCTTCCTCCTCCCTGCTTAACGTATCGCGCGCTAAGCGCTGAAGCCGCGACGCAAACGTTCGCACGTCCTCCCCTACCATCTGTCCGGCGTCACGGAACCTCTGTACTCGCACGTGACGTGGTTCAGTGTCAAAATGCTCAAACGCGAGCTTCTTAAATTCCGCAAATGATTTTGTGGATTTTACTTTTTCGTCTCGCCATGCAAAATCATGAGCAGCTCCTGCCATCTTACACCTCGCCATTCCCAGCATTTGAGCATCGGACCATCCCCCCATTTTCCCAATCTCTTCTAGCATGGAAAAGAAATCGCAGATTGGAACCCCTGTCTTATCTCCCGTAAACGTCGGAATGACGCTTCCTAATGCCAGCATGCTTGCTCCGAGCGACGGCTGTGGGGTGGGAGCTCCCTCAGATAAAGACATTTTTTTTTTCAAGCCCTCCGGTGCCTCAAGCCTCTCAAATGGGGGTAAAAGTCCCACAATCAGTCCCGTGATTCCATTTTGATTACAATTTTGAAGTCATGAATGTCGCAGCATTCAGAGGACATTTGCTTTTGAAACCCCACTTCTGACACCAGTGTGATGACCCCCATAATGCGCAGGTCCACACGGGACGGAGAGGCAAAGAGACACCGTATGGCTCAGTTTAAACAAACAGGTATATTCAATAATTACACATGATTAAGATTATACATCAGAGGCTGGGGCGTCCGAGCTTACGTGCCGACGACTTCATGGGGGCGATGGAGTGGCTCCGGAGTTGGGCTCGAGCGGTTGCTGGCAGAAGCTGCACGCCGTCGGGCTTCGGCGCTGAAGGCCCTCTTGGCGAACGATGTCGTCCTGAGCGTGCTTGTAGATGATGACAGCAGAGCATATATTTACAGCATACATATACAGAGAGTTAAACTGGAAAAAGCATCAAGTTACATGCTAAGCATGGAGCCTCAGCTCAGACTGGACTGCATCCGTTTACATGTGCTTTTAAGCGCTTGATTAACAAAGGACTAAGGGCGGTCATTTCCAGTGGCCTGCCCAAAGCATCAATTCTCCAATCAAAAATAACATGCGAGATGGGGACAACCCCTAGGGTTGGGCTTAGCCTCGAACCCAGAGTCTGTTAACAATACAAACTAAATAAACAACAAAAACGCCACCACTCTCTCTCAAGTGAGAGTATACACAGGCTCTCTCTTCGGAGCTAATCCTTGCCTCAGGCATGCATACCGCCTCCCACCATCGGTCCGCGTCGCTCGTCAGCAACAGAGGAGGGGGCGAAAGGGCCCACGATGCTGCCGCGCTACCGACGGCGGGACACAGCTAATAAGCATGAATGGGTTCGTCTGTTGCTCCGGGAAACCAGACTAAGGGTCGCCCCTGTCTTCCCACATTCTTGGCGAGTCTTGCCTGTCCGCCATGACAGGTGTCCGTCACGGCCATCCTGGGAATGCGCTTTTGTTCACTAGCGCCTGTCTTTCCACATTCTTGGCGAGTACTGCCTGTCCGCCATGACAGGTGTCCGTCACGGCCCTTCGTTCTGGTTGTCACTCTCAACGAGCATGGCTGGGTAATTGATGATGCCTGTCATCTGGGTCTCCGTCTACGCCGCGCCGTCGAACGTGGAACCTCGTAGCACACACAAGGAATGTACCTCGTAGCACACACACAAGGAATGTACCTCGTAGCACACAAGGAATGTCACACAGGATATGGGTCATAGGCAACTCGACAATCGGGGATATGCGCACCATCATTACAGTAATCAAGCAGTGCGAGGAATATAACAAACCCTTATACAGGGTAACCAAAGCTACTCTTTAAAGTTAGGCGCTGAGAGGTACGTGAAATCCACCTCAGCACATAAGTGATGCATGCACGGGGACACAAAAATGAGATAACTGCCACCATAAGTCACGTAATTAAGTAAACTCTCTTGATGAACGTTTGAGTAAATGCTAATCGCGTTTCGGTTATTTTCGGCGAACTCTTCACCTAGGCCTCCTATCAGTAAAATTATTAGCTTATTTAACATTCAGTCCTCGCAATTTAGATACGCATGCGCTGTTTGGGACCCCTATCACAGTAACCTATCTAACATACTACAAGCAACACAAAACCTCGCAGCAAGATTCATTCACTTGGCCTTTTCCTATCACGTAAATGTAACTAAACTAAAACGTAATGCTCATCTTACAAACTTGGCAGACCGCCGTACTGTTGCAAGACTGCCTTTTCATGAGTTTTGCTATTATCCTATGATAAATTCTCATATCAGCCCTGCCCACCTCCATGTCCAGCCGCACAAACCACCAGAGGGCTGTTTGCCCTCTCCCTGTCCGGACAAGTGCTTCTCTGTCATCATTTTTGTACGCACTACAAAGGACTCGAATCACTTGCCCAACGGCGTCGTACATTATTCCGACCCATCATCATTCAGATCATCCATCGAAACAACCGTTTGCCCTGAACTCCACTCCGTCATCTTATACTCCTGTATTGGGGCATGTCAAGTTATAATAAATAAATATGAATAAAAAATAAATAAATATATAAGGTCATATAACCAACTAGTTTTCACATCTCTTCTTATAATTACGCATGCAAGACTGCGCGGATCTGTGCAACGTTTCTACCCTCTGTAACGCGGATGTTGCGTGCTGCGTTTTGTTTGTCGGCAGGGTCATGGCATATGTACGGCTGATATATGTTCCTCTTTCAATCTCGCTTGCGGAAATACAGTAGTGACTGCGCGGTGTGGGGTAAGCATTAGGCGTTACAGTTTTATGGTCCATCATGGCAAACAATTTTTCGGCACATTTTTGCACTGCTTGCAATCGCATTGCGACATCATCTCGTCAACGGGTTGGATTCGTTGCGAGCTACAAGACTGCCTCCGCTTTAGCGCCGCCTGTGAAAAACCACCACGAAGAATAACGTTGAAACACGCGTCACTTACATTGCTGCTTCCTCCGGGACGAGGTACTCCACCCAAGAAAAAAATTTGGACGACGCTTAAAAGGCAGCTGAAGCACTTTTCGCAAAAAATTGGGTTCTCATCCTTTTATAGCTTTCATTCTGCTGAAAAAGAATATTTCATTCAAAAAGAGCGGAAATAAACGCAAAAAGCTGTTTTTAGAAGAAAACGGGCTCTTCGCCTAAGGGCGCCGAGCAAACGCTGCTCTTGCCCGCGATTGGCCGGGACTGTCGTGACGTCATCCACGGGGATCTCAGTACGGAACTGACGGCCTTGCTGCGTAGCGCTTTGCTTCAGCTGGCTTTCAAGGGCTACGTTTTAAAAATTTTGGATAATTTAAGCAGTGTTGAACAGTATGGGCTTTCACCATGCACGTTCGAGCTATAAGCAGCTTCAGAAAACGGCGGAACCAATGACGCCGCGGACTGCGCCAGCAGCGGAAGTCAAGTCGCGACAATTTCACGTGTGGAAATCTCGACTGGACAGATGGATGGATGGATGAGAGCTTTTATTTCCACCGCAAATGGAGACCCCTTACCGCCCCCGGCACGCAGGCCTGGTGGTTGGGGGTCGGAGCCTCCGTGACTAAAGGCTAGCAAAGAGCGGCATCAGCCGCCAGGCGGATTGGCTGGTTTCTGCCGAGCGGTTTCTTCGCTGCGCAACATAGCTTCCCAGCTTTCTCTGCTATCAATATCTTCGTCGACTCCGGGGTAGTAGGCGCATTCCCATATTCTTTGCTTCCGGGTAGCCATGGAACCGCCGGACTGTCGGAACCTGGACGAACGCGCGCAAACCTATTTGAAATCGTTGAGAACTATAGACTAAACAGAAAACTGCTGCCACCGCCGGATAAGATGCTAAGTAATAGAGAAGCGAAAGCATGGCGGCGCCTGCAAGCCGGAGATTTCGTTAACCCGGTAGGGGGCTTTCACGTCCTACCAGGGTAACACGAAAACCAAATCTCGACTGATGCATATGTTTTGCGTAGGTGACTGCGCGTACATCTTTTTTGTAGGTGCATGTGTAAGTCGCAATAAAAAAAGGAAATTTCGCCGAAACGTAGCTGTGTACCACTGCTGCATGAAAGCCTGGCCACCAACTTTTTCCCCGGCTGCAGTCTGTGTGTGTCTTCTCCTGGTCCTGCGTCTTTTTTTCGCTGGTTTATTTCTTTTGACCAACTTCTTGTAACTCCTGTAAACATGATCTAAATCAGATCACCTGCACGCTTACGCGAGTCCCGCGACGTAAAGCATTTGTTTGCTTATTTATTTATAGTTACTTGCCTAATTACTCCCGAAAGCCTTTTAGAACTACAAAAGAATCCACGGAGCCGAGGTGAAGTGCGTCCGCTCACGGCGTTCATTCGTTGGCTCTCCCGTAAGGGAAGGAAAATCCTTTCTCTTACGGCGCGGTTCAGGTGGCCACAGAGGTGCGCCATTTTTCGCTCACGGCCAAAGACGCCGACGACACCGGCTTTTCTGCCACACGAGCTCCTTAACATTGTCGCGTTTAAAATAGATGTGTACTTCCGTTGGCTCAGATGAATGAAAACGCCTCATGAGCGATGCGTCTCTAAGCGGCTCGCCAGCCAAAGCGTCAGAGTCCGATTAAGTAAAATTTCATAAACGTTTTTCAACGCCTCCGCATAAACGCCTAAAACCAACATCAGGGACAGGCCACAAAAGTGATTGTCGATGAAGGCTTGTAAATTGACAGTTTCGTGTACGTTAACTGCATGCCATTAGTCAGCCTGCAACAGATTACTAAGAGTACGACGCACCTTCGTAACAGCCGTCAATTTCTTAAGGAACTGTAACTTCCATCCGTACCACGTTTGCCTTCGCCAGGAGTTTAATAAAGCAGATTTTGAAAAGCGGCTTCACTTTATATATTTGGGCCTGATCAAAATTGATGACGGTAAGCAATTCCTACAAAAAATTAGTTTGGACTGATGAACCTCGGTTTTGTCCGAATGTCACTGTGAATGTTTACAACTTCTGCGACTGCTTTCAAGAGAATTACTATTGACTGCGGCAAAAACAAGCACCCAGTATGGTTGAGTGTGAATATCTACTCTTGTGAATGTATATTGTGAAATACAAGATGATAGTATTATTGGTCCTAAAATTTTTCAGGACAATCTCGACAGATTGAGGTGCGCGCAACCAATACTTGCTGGTGCTGTCGACTACTTCGCTAATCTGCTCCGTAATTAGGCGCGCGAATTCTGGTCCAGCATGATAGAGTACCACCACGTTCCTCTTCTACAATTAAAGAGCTTGTTGAACAAACATTTTCAACGACTGTGGATCAGGTCCAATGCAGATGTGTGTTTGCGACCCAGATTCCTTGATTTTTCTACGCTTGCCTGCTTTGGGGGAGCTGCATTAAAGATGAAATCTGTGCAATTGAGAGAGAATTGACTTTAATGCCATAAAGAACGGGTTAAAAGCGGCCTGTGCGACCATCAACCCAGAAGCACTGCACTGATTTAATGGAGCAACGCGATAGTGGTTTATGTGTGTCGCTGCTGCGATAGGAAATATTTTGGACTTTTCTAGAAGCTATAATATCTTCACGGGTGTCATGTTTACATACAAAGTCAGGTTTGTGAATGAGCTCATTGGACATTAAAAAGCAAAATGGAGTATTCCGCACTGCCAAGTCACGTTTTTTGTTGATTTCTATGAAAACAAATTATACGAATTATAATCAGCAGTTACTTTATTTGCATAACATAGGCAAAGACATTGCCCGTCCATCTGGGCACCCATTACTCACGCATTTTCTCCTCGGAGTTTTCTGCTCCATCATCCCAGAAGCACTGCACTGATTTAATGGAGCAACGCGAGAGTGGTTTATGTGTGTCGCTGGTGCAGTAGGAAATATTTTGGAGTTTTCTAGAAGCTATAATATCTTTACAGGTGTCATGTTTACATACAAAGTCAGGTTTGTGCATGAGCTCATTGGACATTAAAAATCAAAATGGAGTATTCCGCACTGCCAAGTCACGTTTTTTGTTGATTTCAATGAAAACAAATTATACGAGTTAGAATCAGCAGTTACTTTATTTGCATAACATAGGCAAAGACATCGCCCGTCCATCTGGGCACCCATTACGCACGCAATTTCTCCTCCGGGTTTTCCGCTGCCTCCCATGCCTCGGCAAGGCACCGTCGCTGTCGTTGCAGACTGAGCGGTTGCGTGTTTCGGCAGCGGTTTTGGGAGCTTAATTTTTTATTTCCCCAACCGAGAGCGAAAGGGAGGGGAGTATTTATCACCTTTATCTATGCTTTAACCCCGTTTCCAGACTGAACGCCGCAAGCAACAGACGCCTCACCCGGGGGAGGAGCTAGGAGCTGGTCATCAGTCTTGCATGTGTAATTATACGAACATATGAAGACTTGCAGTCGGACATTTCGGAACACGGGCATTTAGAAGACTTGTACAAAACAGAATTGCATTGAAAATATGTTTGTGTATAAACTTCCGATATTAACATGCCCGGCTCACTGCATTCCCTAAAAAAAGTTCAATAAATAGTTTTAGGTAATTAGGTGCCTGACAGAGACGAATATTATCTCACCTTTTGTCTCCCTGGCCGCATAACTTATGTGCACAAGTGGATTTCACGTACATCTCAGTGCCTGATCTGAAGAAATCTCTCTGACTTAATTTTGATCATCCTGTATAAAGATTTCATAGATTATTAGAAAGATTTTACTCAGTGAAAAACACAGCACTCGTAAGCGTGGCGGTACCTGCGTGTAGAAGAGGTATGTGGAAGGTTGTTGAAAATACATGTAGATGCTGAACAGCCGCCAGAGTCGTAAGTAGGGATAGTGATAAAATGAAGGTGTCAGGCAAGGAGACATGGTTTTAGCAGCACCGTTAACGGCGTGTTTACAGCAGCTATTGAAAAACATGGATTGCGAGGAGTTCGCAATAGATGTTAATGCGGAATTCCTACGTAACCTTCCGTTAACTTATGACGGTGGTTTGCTAAAAACTCAGGTGAAGAAACATTGATCATGCATGATCGAGGACTTTCTATGGTAAAGCTCAACGGCGAACCTGAAAATAATATGAACAAATGTAAACTAGTGTTCAGTAGTCTGGGTGTCACTGAACAGTTAACGACAACCAGCGATGCATCAGAAGCTTTCAGGAAATACACTAACTTAGGGCACGTAGAATCCGGAGACCCGGACAATGGGAGTCGCATAACTAAGCGAGAAGAAAGGAGGAGTTCATTTTGTTGGCCTTCTAGGTTGGTGGATCAAACGTTACCATTAATGCTGAAGTAGCAAGCTTATGACCATGGTAGCTTGCCAGTACCAGTTAACGTACGTGGCAGAACTTTGAAGGCTAATCAAAAGCTTGAAATTGAGTTTCTGATAGCGGTATGACATGAAGAAAAGAAAATGGTGTTTGTAATGTTAAGAGATAGGAAGAGAGCAGAATCAGTCATTAAATAAATTCAAGTTATTCATATCGCAGTTAAAATGACGAAGGACAAATGAGCATTACCAGTGCATGTAATGCGAGGGCAAGTTAACATTGTGGTAAGGGTTTGGAGTAAGCGAGGAAGTAATAGTGACAGAGGGCGATCGAGTGGTCAGGTGGGCAGATGGGATTAGAAATTTTGCGGGATTAAGGTGGCCGCCGCAGGCACCGGGCAGGGTTGATTAAAGAAATTTGGGCAACGCCTTCAACCAGTAGGGGTCGTAGCTAGGCTGATGCTGCAGATGATGGCGTGCGGCTTTTCAGAGCATGAGAAAGACAGGTCAAAGGAGGAACGCTTTGCGTCTCCCATGAGAAAATGAGGAGGAAAGCTCGGAGGTGGACAGCGCGGAGGGAATGAAAGCGCTCCGGTTAAAAACGAGAAGGAGGGCAGAAGAGGGGATAAGAGGTGGGCGGGGCGCTCCTCAGCGCACTTTCCGCTATTAGATCACGTATTTACCTGAAGCATCGGATTGGCTGACGGTCGTCCACCCGAAATGGCTACACTGCTGACAATAGAAGAGCTCAGAATAGGTGGAGAGAGGCTCATGGGTGCAATAAAGACAGAATTACCATTGATATGCAACTGCTGTGCTGATGAAAGGTATTAATGTGATTTTTTACTGGATATTCTGACAACAACGAAACCTTTAGTGAATCTGTAATCATTTTTTTTACATTTGTGCATTTGATGTCGAAATTAACGCCGATCAACGCAACGGTCTCACAAGCTGATTAAAAAATACAGCTTTCGCATAATGTGACGATAGCATTGTAACGCGAGTTGGCGCGCGCCGACTTCCTAAAAGGGGATAATGTCTCCTCTTTAGTTGCGTCTCGTTGTAAATTTAACCATTAGAGATGATGATGAGTTAATAAAACTGTCTTCTTCAAACCGGCCCGCATCAATGCATCAACGACAGGTTTGATTGGGCCCTCAATTTTAAAATTTTTTTTTGTGTGTCCTACATCTTTTCGTTTCAAGTCGAAAATTTTTTAACCAGATTTACAAGTGGCCCCATTGTTGCCCTTAGAGTTTGTGTTTTATTCGTCACTCTAAGCTGTCAGTTTTCTCAAAACAGAAAAGAATGGTCATATTAGAGTAGGTTTAATGTATCTGACCAGAACAAAGTGTATGTCCTAATTTCTAGCTACACCTTTTGATGAGCTAGTTTGTTCATGATTTTTAATAAACAACGGTGCACTTAACAGACCAACACAGTAGTCTAGCATTCTGTCTTCGTCTGTTTAGAGCACGTTTGTTTCTTCAAAGCCATAATTTCTTCAATTCCGTGTTGAAATCCTGCCCCTGCTTGTTAGAACACGTTTCCTTGCGCACAAATGCTTAAACATTTACGCTGGAGCCGCTAATCCAAGGCCTTACTGATAAAAGCATTTACATCCGCAGTATAAGTGAAGTTACCCTGGGAGTGGCCGACACCGTGCTTATCGATCACTAAAGACGCTGACACAGTAGCTAATGCTGTTGCATTAAGTGACCAGTACGTTTTGTAAACGTAAAACCTATCCATCCGATCTCTCAGGTGCCGTCTAATAACGTGAAGCCCTCACACGCACATGCGTTGAAGCATATTTGTGAATCCATGGCTACATTAGGCTGGGCAGACCGACATTCTCTGTGTGACCGAACAACTGATATTGGGTTGGAACCCTGAATAAATGTACTCAGTTCACGGTCGAGCCCTGATCGCTTCTGACATTTGAGTACAGGTTGTGTTTCATCACAGCTTTCAGTGAGTTACACGACAGTAGCATGCAATCAAGGTAAGGGGCTTAACCAACTCACAAACCATTTTTTCTGGTGAGAAGTAAACAGAATTCAACACTTCCCAAAGCAGGCTGCCGTATTGCGTACAGAGCAAGCACACATCAGCCATACGTTGCAGGGAATGATGCAGAGGACCAGTACCTGCATCAGTTCGAAAGCTCAAAATCGTGTGACTTTAATATTAAGACAGGGATGTATTATTTATGTCGTTTCCAACACCCCTCTCATGCAGAACCCGCGAGTGCGCTTCAAACATCCTCCCGCACCGCTGATGTCTGAGGCTGGCAGTATCGTCTACCTGGAGCACGCGCCAGCCAGCAAGGAACAGAGCAGCACGACCTCAGGCATGGACCAGTGTCCTCAGCTGCGAGTCATCTGCGGCGTGTGTGCCTGCATAGGCATCATCGTGATCAGCGCTGCGATGGCTGCGCACATGAGCCGCTCTCTGCTGAGCAACATCCAAAGCCCTGCAACGCTGAGCTTGACGTCATCTCCGGAGCCTACAGCGCAGAAGCCTGCTTTTACGACTACAAGTGCCCCTTTCGAGAACAAAAACCCCGGCTTAAGGAGAAAAGCTGGTTTAACTGCTGACACCACTGCGGGATTAAGTTTCATGGAGGCCGAGGGAACATACTCTAAAGAAGACGTCTATGAAACGTCGTTTGTGGACGATTCTGATGAGCGTGACCAAGCAACGGCCACAGCTGACGTAGTTGTGCTGCATTTTTCAGGTCGAACTGCGAGTATTAAGAATGTGCTGAGCCCGGCCCGCAAAAACGGGAAAAAATCAGGAGGCGCGTTCAATGATGCTGATTAGTACCATCAGCAGGAAAAGTAAATGCAGCGTAGATAAGTGTTTGAAATTCTTTATTAAATCACGGTATAGAAGAAACGTTCATTCTGTCGGCAGGAGCAAAGCGCGGTGGACTACGCCTGTCGTGCTCTATCTCGTCTTAGTGCGGATTTACGCTATCCTGAAAATACAACTTAAACTCGCTCACCTGGTGTATTTATTTCTCGTGTGTGATCCGGCGGTGGGATCCGAACCCATGACTTCCGCATTTCGTGTTCGGTGCTCAACTAACTGAGCTGCGGCGCTGGATGTTCTATCTTCTACTTTCGATGGCATTTATGTCGCGTGTAACCTCTCTTTGAAAATGTGCACCAGCGCCACCCTCCTGTATAAGTGCGGGCATAGTATTGCCGCGAAGGTGATCGAACACCAACAAAGAAACACGTACGAGAACACTCTTAAGATATCTATCGCATTAAGAGTGCCACAGCCAAGGACCTCGTTAATCTATTGAGTGGGCAAGTGCAGGAAAATGAGGGGCTCGTTATTACATACAAACGAAGGAAGCAAACAGATTCCGCACTCTAAGAACATAAGGAGTACTGGGAACTCCTTTCGATGGAGTATCCGCTTGTCCCATATTCCACTCCTTTTTCCAGAGTTGCCGCACTCCTTCCAAGAGTATGCCCTCTGCAGGAGTAGATATACTCCTTTATTAGGATGCTGCCGGGGAAAAAAACTGTGTAAAGCTAGGAAACGAACCGAGGAACTTTGGGGGTTGTGAGGCGGGTGCGCTACCTCTTCACTATCACTGAAACGGGAGTTTCAGATTCTGAACACCTATAAATGTTTTCATTATTACTTCCGTGTTGCTTCCTGCGTATGTTTCGTGAACTTCTGTCGTTTAACTTCCCAGGCAGCTGCCGCGTTTGTTGTCACAGCACAGTAAGTGATGAAACAGTCCCGACAGCAGCTGCGCGCCACCGATAATATTTTCTCGGAAGCAATTTCATGGTGCACGGTATGTTGAAGCCTCACCGTTCGTGAAGAAGATAACTGCTGTGCTGTTGCATATTTCTTTGCATTAAAAACGAAGTGAATCTTGACTTAAGCGCTGGTCGAACATTCGCACCGTACCAGCACTGCAATAGCAAGTATTTAGAGTGATGTTTCGCGGTGAATCGAGAACGTTTACGGCATCTGACACAACTGTTTTCTCTGAACTGTAGCATCGCTCTTTTCAGCGAAGTGCTTTTTCTCGGAAGGTCACCGTTTTGAATCAGATGTACCAAAAGAATGGCAGCTCCGGAGCGTGTAAAATACTTGGCGATTGCGCTATGTCGCGGATAAATTGCGAAAGTTACAAGACGTTCACTTCTCATATTCAAGTACGTAAAAGCATGCTTTCGCTGAATGGAACTGATCCAGAACCTCTGCTCAGGCATATCGCTTCTTTTCTGCAGCTCAAATGGAGAGCTATTTATTTTCGTCAAGCGGGATCAAGGGCGGACCTAGTTTTCATGAGGTACGGGTCGTAGGTGACTATATAGCTCCGCTGCATTACATTGTACTCTTTGCCGAAGGAGGCGTTTCACTCCTTAGGCAATTTGGAGGAGTAGAAGCAGCTAGAGAGTACAGTGGCCGGCGTACTCTATCAAAGAGGGTGCCAGTTGTTAGATTGCGAAAGATGGTTTATGGTTTATGGGTGTTTAACCTCCCAAGGCGACTCAGGCTATGAGGGACACCGTAGTAAAAGGATCCGGAAATTTCGACCATCTGGAGTTCTTGCGCTGATATCGCAGAGTTCACGGGACTATAGAATTTCGCCTCTATCGAAATTCGACCGCCGAGACCGGGATCAAACCCGCGTCGGTCGGGACAGCAGCCGATCGCCATAGCCCCTGAGCCCACTCGGCGGCCCGGTCACCGAAAGAAAGGAAAGCACAGGTGAATGAATTTTTTTGTTTGTGATGCTGATCAATGTGAAATTAATCCTGTAATTATATCATTGCTGAAAATCACTTGATTACAAATTTGAAGAAAAAGAACGTTGAGCCGCTGGTGGGATCCAAACGCAGGGCCCCCGCAATGCTACGTAAGGCCAGGCGTATATCTTACGTCAAGGATGGCGTTAGTATTGCAGCATATATCATCAAATAGTATTGGGCACCGAAAGCAAGCTGTACACCTGCTTTGCGCACGTAACTCTTAAGTATCTGCGCAAACGTTGCCCATGTGCAGATGAAGTGGCTTAGCTCTGGCTATGTTCAGGAAGGTGCATCTGGTGTCAGTTAACTGTGGCTCACTTATGAAGATTGTTAGCATATCGCAAGTGCTCGAAAATGCGTTATACTTCTCGCTGCTGAAGCTGCACTGAAACTAGGGAATCATGAGCTGTTCCGCAGCGACGATCCAATTGTGGAATTTTCTCCTTTTTTGAAGAATTTTATGACTCATATTTGGAGAAAGGAAACTGTACGGAGTTTCAGATTGTTTTGAGACGGGGAATTTTCTGACCCGCAGTTTTTAAGCTTCTGCAGGCAAAAAAACGGCAAGGAAACGTTTTTTTAAAGAGAATTCTAGATAATGCTAAGGAGCAATTAACAAAAAACTTTACATTCTACCATTCTGGTCGCTTTTATTTTAATTCGCTGAAGCCAACAAAATGGCGCATACGGGGAACCCCGGGCAGCGTAAAAAAAATAGTTTCAGTGTCATCGCATTACTGCCCAATGGAGCACGAAATCACAATACGGAAGCTATATTTCTTCCATTAATGCACGGTGCTTTCCCGATTTGTAAAGATCTCTTGGAAGATATTTCTAATGCTTCTAAAAAAATTTTGACACATTATTGCCTGTGGTAACTCTGAAGCCATAGCGTTAAGCACACAAGCCTTTATAAAACACACCGACGCACACGTTTTTATAAACGCCACATTGCCACAGTTCGAGCAGGCGGAGCTTTGCGGAATTGTCTCGTTCCTAACAAAAAACAAGCTCTAAAGAGGCTAACATCTTGATTAATTGGTCAAGTGTGTCGGGATAAATGAATGTAGAATGGCAAACGCGGGATTTCTTTTTTTAATAACAAAGCGAAAAAATAAAGAGATAGCGTTGAAACAGAAACGTCGAAACAGTGTGGTGTAAGTGCCGTGCAAGGCTTGTTTTGAAGGCCAAGCACCCTCACCGACCATACGCATCGGCTTGCATCGGTTAGCGCGCTTGCATTTGGGCTAATTTGGAAGGTCTATAAGGAAAGAACTGCACGCAAGCTGTTTGCTGCTCTCGTTCATACCACAAGTCAGTTTTTGAACCTTTGAATAGGATCACTGAATTTGCAAAAATATTATATTGCGGGACACAGTAACAAGTAGTATTGCCGCTGCTTAGCGTGTTTGCTCTATCGGAAACTGGTCTGATGCATAAAAACGTTACGTTTTTATTTGTCATTATTAGTACGTTAAATTTATTTCTGCGGTGGCTCAATACAATTACTTAGCATTGTGGTTGTCATCTAGCGCTTATCTTCTGTGGAGGTAGATTTCTGATGTCCGTTTGCAATATAGATAAGGAAAGCTACAATTTAGTTGACGACTGAAGGTTTCTTGTTAAGTTGTAAATCTACATTAGTTGCCTTACGCAGGTACAATCCGCGTATAACGCATGTTCTTTATGGCATATATTACAGTATTTTTAGTATCACTTGAAATACGATATTCTTATAAATAAGTTACACACATGCAACAAATCTGATTGCACCAATAATTTAGGCATTTCACTTCTGCGTTTACGATCTCCACGCATTATGCGCTTGACATGAACACAAGAAAGACGGCAAGAAGGTTTGTGCAAAACGAGATAGATTAGGCTTCGTAAGGTTTTGCATTTCTGTTCCTGGATGATCTTCATACCTCAGCAGGGGTTGCATTAAAGAACGATGCACGATGCATTAAAGAACGCACGCACGCTCGCACGTGCACGTACCCACACAAACACACACACGCGCGCGCGCACACACACACGCACGCACGCACGCATGCATAAATACTGTGCTTCCCAGAAGCAATGCGTGCGACATGTTGTGTCACTCAATTATTTTACACGTGTTCCTCAGACATTGTTACGCTCTGAGGTAGTTTTCTGACACGCTGCGTCGTAACGCGCAGGTCTAATTGTGTGGATCGAAAATCGCCGCTTTTCAGATACCATGCCAGCAGCACATTAAGGAAAAGGCACAAGAACAATATGTACGTCGGGACGAGGCGCTGAACTGTCAAAATTTATTTTGAAAAGGGAGGCGGACCAGTACTTAAGAAGTGCCTTATCAGGCCACATGACCACGAGAAAACAAATAAAAAACCAAACGAAACATGGCACAAAAACTTCAGATACGAGAAGCGAGGGCAAGACCTCACGTAACTAAGAAGGAAAATACAGAATAAGAACAAGGCAAAATATAAGATATCTTCCTACAAAGAAAGCAAACTCAGGTAAAAAATTTGCGCAGCTAAAACTTATACAAAGCCAACCAAGCACTTGTAGGAAGATATCTTATATTTTGCATTGTTCTGATATAGTATTTTCTTTCTTAATCACGTGAGGTCTTGTCCTCGCATCTTCATACGTGAACTTTTTGTACCATGTTTCGTTTGGTTTTGTTTTGGTTTTTCGTGGTCATGTGGCCTGATGGGGAAATTCTTAAATTCCGGTCCGCCTCGCCTTTAAAAATAAAAGTTCATAGTTCAGTGCCTTGTCCCGTCGTACTTCTTGTTATAACTTGTCCTTAGTGCGCTGCTAGCATGGATCCTAACCAAGCAGCCTAAAAACAAGTATTGCTGAAGTATTTTTCAGATACGCTCCACCATTTTATAGAGAGGTTTCTGCTTCTTCGTGTTTTCTTCTTGAGCTGCGTACAGAATCCGCACGACGCCTGGAAACGGCGAAATAGCATTAAAAGGAAGATTCTGGGCGAACTGACGACGACACTAGTGAAACACGGGTAGACAGAACGTGCTTTGAATTTGTTCTAGAAGTTTTTCTCCCATGAGATCTTTTTAGGGCTACACTAGCATGGGGTCTCCGCAATGTAAGGTTGGTACAGATGGAAGAAAAAAAGAACGATAAACTGAAAGGCACCCATTCATCCTCACGTATGTTTCTAGGTGTTTCTGGGTGGATTGCAAAGAATGCCTAAATTCATGTTCGCGCATCAAAAAACGAATTTCAAAATCGGTGGCCAGTCTCGTCAGTGCCTTATTCTACCAAACATCCTAATAGCGCCCCGAATAATTCCTCACAAGAAGCAAAAAATCTTGTAGCAAATATTTATTAGGACCCAGATTTCCCCGGGAGGACTATTAGGTTTTGAAAACAGTGAACCTGTGTGCAAGGTCTGAGAGCTACTAAATATCACATAGCTGGAACTTCGCCGACTGACCTCCTGGAACCACTCGCCCTGTATGGTTCGCCATCCAATGGGTGCCTCGAGGGATCCATAGGGCATGCTGTCGTCGGCCATAGGCTCTTCGCTCATCTCTTCATAGCTAGGTAAGTGTTGAATGTCTGCCGGGGCAAATGATAAGTTTATTTGACAATCTTGTTGCAATATACATTCGTGGCTTTGTGTTGCATTAATTTCATGATTCAGAAAGAGCGAGAGAAAACCTCTGTACTTGCTTAAAATGAAAAAAATATGCGGTGGTTTAGCTCTGGTTAAACATGGAGTGACGCGATAGCTACAGCTGGCCGAGTGGAACTTGGTCACGTGACCAACCACGTGACGAACCACGTGATCAGCCATGGCGCCGCGCCGCCTGCAGCTGCTCCGCACCACGCGACCAAACACGTGACAGCGGGGCAGCGTAGCCACAGAGTAGAGCGCTGCCACGCTGAAGGCTCGAAAAGCATCCGTAATGTCGGTATCGGTAGAAAAAAAATCTCGTGAAATCCTTCCCGGCCACAGTGTATCTACCCAAGTAATGAAAGATGTGATAGGCATTTGTCTGCAGTGAGCGTAGTGAGGCTGACAGTGATGCATTTATTATGTCGGAACGACTTAGGCTCCAAACAAGAGATTCTTCTATGTTCTGCGTTGCTGGCTCCAATAGATTAGTAGGTAAGGAAGCATTTTTTAGGCCGTGAAATTTATGTGAACACCTGAAATAGAGTCCAAAAAACTATGTTATCACTTTTAAAACCCTATCTCAAACCTGATCACTCTTTCTATCCTTTACATGCTGTGCCTACAAAGAACCACTGCTTGGAAACTTGAGCCAACTGAGGCTTTTAGAAAACAGTTGCATGTCCACTTTACGCAAAAATTATGCGAGCGTCAGCTCCGTTTATTTTATGCGCAGATCCTTCTTTAAGGTCTTTACTTCAGGAATAGGATTATCCCTAGCATGTTCCGTTATTGTCGAGCTATCTGGTGGTTAAATCTGGCATTTAACATCTGCCGTGATCGACGCCGGAATATACTGCATGAAACCTCACTTCGCTTTTCTCTACGTATAGGGCTTTTTTCGAGTTTACTGTGGCAAGTAAAAACAGCACATGTAACCCAAGAACGGAGCGGCATATTTGCACCGTGTGGCGCTGCGCTTTGTGCAAACGCTGATAGCACCAGTGTCGAGCTGTTCCCGCATTTGCTGCGTGGTGGAGGCAGGCAGGATGTATGCTTTATTAAGCGCTCAGCTTCGAAAACGTCGGAGCTCTGGTTTTGAGCGGCCGTGCGTGCCACATTTTCTTTCCAGCTTAGTCGTCAAAGCCAGCGACATTTTCTGTCATAATAATTGGAACATATTTACAAAACGTCATCGCCGAACCCAGACTCGGCGACTCAAATTGCTGCTTTTGTTCACTAGCTCTATTACCTTCGGCTGCATAAAAAAACTCTGCTCAATGCCAGTATTCTTTACTCCTAGTCAAACGTCATGCGGTTGGGAAACTGAAGCCCACCTTTTTACGGAAATATGCATCAGTCTAAAACGGAAGTTAATTCCAATCTTGACCGACCACCCTAGAAAGTAAGCCTTTAATAAAAAAAGCGGTAAGAAATTGTTTTAGGGCGTTGACTTTCTTCAGAATTCCGTTTAGAGAAGGTCCGCCACAAAGAGTTCACTTTTAAACATTGACTGATTTCTATGAAAATCTGCCGGATGGTGCACACTTGTGTCGCTAAAATCTGGCCAAAATATTTATATTGCTCTTTGACAAAATTGTAGTTGCCATAAAAATAAGCTACCTGGAGAGACATTTTAGGAAAAGATATATTCAGAATACTTGTAATTTGTTGACGTTTTGGTCATAAGGTAGCACAGAGAGTGTCTCATACACGATAAGCAGAACCAAACAATAAAATTGGACCAAACAAAAGAAACTTCTGATTGTTTTCCGCCAGTGACATGGCGAAGTTATTTGCCACAAACACCTGAGAA
Source organism: Amblyomma americanum (assembly GCF_052857255.1). Lineage (NCBI taxonomy): Eukaryota > Metazoa > Arthropoda > Arachnida > Ixodida > Ixodidae > Amblyomma > Amblyomma americanum. Next base: position 97,170,647 of record NC_135499.1, on the reverse strand, counting down.
CCGACCATGGTAACTAACTTAACCAATTACCCGTGTGGTGGTAGTCCAGAAAGCAGCTTTAAAATAAATAAAATCATGCTTTGATTTATGGGGTTTACCGTCGAAAAGCTACTCAGGCTATGAGGCACGCCGAAGTGAAGGGCTCCGGAAATTTCGACCACCTGGGTTTTTTTAACGGGCATTTACATCACACATTACACGGGCCTCTAGAATTTCGCCACCATCGAAATTCAAGCGCCGCGGCCGGTATCGATCCCGCGTCTTTGGGGTCTGCTGCCGAGCGCCAAAACCACTGAGCCACCGCGGCGGCCGCCGAGGAAATGAAGTCAATGAGTCGAGTACGCGTACTGTTGTTTGAAAGTTCTTTTATCAAATAAAAGCTTTTGTTACATACGTTGGGCCTCGTTATTCGAAGCGATTAGGTTCAATGGGAATCGCTTCAAGGTTTTTTCACTCATTGTTGTAGTTTTGGACTGTGCATCGACTTTTGCTCCACACTAAGCATAAAAGGCACTGACCTTAAGGACAAGGTCAATAAATTCGTTTTCTGATGTGACCTGACGCATATGAGCTAATTAGTGACTTTTTTTTCTTCCTAGCGATTACGCCTCGCAAGGCAAGGATTGTATTTTTCCTTGTGTTTTTAATTGTGTCTGTCTCCATTCTTGACCAAATTCCCTGGAAACGGCGACACAAATTCCGGCATGCCTGTTTTGTTCGGCGGTGTGCGTTTCAAACGTCTTTCGTTGCGGGGCCTGCGACACCTCCTGTTCTACCTGTAGTTGAAAAAACTTTTTTTTCAACATTCCAACTGCACAGATCCTGACCAAATTATGAAACGTTCCTTCTCCCTTTATGAACCGTATGTAACCAAATACCATGAACAAGTTTCTTTTTATGAGAAATAAATATTCAAAGTTGATGCCCTGCATCTTCACCTAAAGCGAAAATAGAAACAGCCTACACTTCCAGTCATCTCGTCAATCGTGAACAGCAGCACCCCACGTTGGCAATGCGCCGTTCTGGTGATTGCACATTTGCGCTTAATCTTTTTCATTCATCACTTTGCTTAAAGCGGTCCCATTGAGAAATCGAAGCAACTCTTGCCGCTCTGTGAAATGACAGCCCCGGAAGGAAAATTTTTCACGTGACTTGAGTAGCCTGAGTGCCTGGTCAGACTACTCCGTGTACTGCGCGGCTTGACTGGCCTCACAGACGGGTTCACCGCATGGGACTGTGTCTCACGTAGTTTGCCCAACCATTTCTGGATCACTGTACGAGCAATTCACTGCTTTTTTTTTTAAATCTTGTGCGGTGAACATCATTTTTTATCGCCTACATGGTATAAATAAAGACCCATGGGTGCATTTTACATCACTGTTGAATTTTATGCCCATTTTGCCTGAGATCTCTGCTGAGCCCGATTAATTTTGTATGCTATTTGATGGAACTGGACGGCTGAGTATCTTGAAAACCTCGTTAATATCTTCACCATGGCTACATCGTGCTGACGTATATAGCACCACCGCCAACACGGATTCCACGGAAAGGATTTCGTTGGCTTCTCTGTTAAGTATATGGAGCGTAACGGAGAGGGAGAAAAACCGCTTCCTTTGATACCGACAGAACTTCCTTCGTGGAGCATCACTGACCGACTATGCAGGGTGTTTCACCTAAGGCTAAGGCTTAGGCTTCAATTAAGACAATATTTAAACATTGGAATTTTGAGTAATAGTTCTTTTTCGGCATATCATTATCTGCGGTGTATTACATCAGAATACAGCCAAGAATATTCAGTATGAGTTAATAATCGTGATAGTGAGCAGGATGGTTACCCTCGGCACTGTGGCCCAACAAATTTTGACTATTTCGACGAGTTGCACGCGCTGGAGAGGATGCTTTGCCTGCAAGCGCCTCGAAAGTTGATTATTTTAGCGATATGTAGGCAAAATTTCTTGGGCCACTGCGCCGAGGGTAACCACGTTTTCGAAATTCTAAAAATTGATATGGATGTTACATTGCGCTGCCCTGCACACCTCTCAATAATTAGGGAACCCACCAGTCACGGTTTGAAGGTTAATTATTTCTAATTAGTTAACGAGCCAGCTAGCCTGCAAGTTAGCACGTCTTGGCTATATTCTGATAAAGAACACCGCAGACAATGCTATGCTGAAAAAAATGCTATTCTAATTAAAGTGCCTACTTTTATAAACTTTGCACAGTCTTAGGTGACACACTGTATATTCTTGAACTATCTCACAAGGCACGCGTTGATGCCGGAGCCCACTCACTTCCCAACTTGGCAGAAGAATGCATTCAAGGACCGCGTCGTCGCACTCTTCCGGCGGCATCCATCATTTTGACAACGCACTGCGCATGGCTAACATCCCAGTAAATAGGGACCATTTGGGGAGTGAATCTCAAGGCTGCCAAGCTCGTCTTGTTTAAGCGAAAATACGTTCGTGGGAAAAGACGGCTCGTATCTTAAACGCTTTTTTATAGACGGAAATAAGTGCATGTCTTCTATCTTCGCGGAATGGTTGCATCGTTTTAGATTAAGTAGCGGATAACACGTGAAACGCCTTGAAACTGTCGTTCGAAATTGAATTGAAAATTGGTTTTTGGGGAAAGGATATAGCGCAGTATTTGTTTCACATAACGGCGGACACCCAAACAGCGCCGTAAGAGAGATAATAAAGGAGGGACTGAACGAGAAGAGGAAAAAAGAGATGCCGTAGCGTAGGGCTACGGAATAATTTAGAATACCTGCGGATCTTTAACGCGCACTGACGTCGCGCTGCACACGGCTGCCTTAGCGTTTCGCCTCCATCGAAATGCGGTCACCGCGGTCGGGTTAGAACCTGGGTACTCCGGCCCAGTGGCTGGGTGCTCTAACCACTGAGCCATCGTGGCGGGCTCTCGTATGGTCGCAAAGTGCACACACTGGGTGTTTGCCTTGACACACAAACAGGTAGACTCACTGATACAGAAATAATGCATTGCAAAGCAGTGCCAAAAATGCTCGTTAACGGCAAAATCGCAAGAGGAGCAAAGCAAGCTTAATCGGTCCTAGCAAACGTAGTTATCTTGTATTGAGTTTCTTTTTTACTTAGTCGTTTGTATCAGGAAATAAAAAAGTTGTAACGGTAAGGGGCATTATAAAGTTTTATGGTTAAGTATGTGGTCTTTTGTGACGCCCCAAATCACTCAGACTCGGAGTGCAGAGGACTCTCCATCAACAACAATCGGAAATTGAAGTGGTATTCCGTCTTCGTGGCACGAAAGCATCTGCTGCTGCTTTTTAGGAAGACAGGGCGATCGCAGCCGGGCATTCCACACCCAATGTAGGTCCGCGTACTTCTCTTCGTTTGCTTAGTCCTGTTCTATTTTTCTTCATTTTCTGCGAAGTTCTGTGCACTGCGCTGTCTAGGCAAGCTTATGATATTGCAGTCTGCTACTGCGCGCGTGTCCTTCGCGCCTTGAACGCTCCACCTCAAAGGCAAGAAGGGGGCCTTGTATATAACTCGTTCTCGCCAAGCACTAATCCAGCTAAGAACAGGTCGCCGTAGTGGCCGATCAGGCCTTCCTGTTAGTTCTCGAGATGACCTGCTCCCACTCACATCCAAGTTTTACGGCCAACTGCAAACGGCGACCACACAAGCGTGTCACGTGCAGACTGAGCACTGTGTTCGTTTTAAACGATGCCGTCGTCGGGGTGGTCGCCATTGGGGTCATGCACCCTAGACACCTCCCGTGGAAGCGCCCAAGCTGACATACAAGCGGACACCTCAAGAGACCGGGCACAAGGTGCACTTCGTGGCCATTTTGGTAAGCCAGCAAGGCGCGTAGTTATGCAGAGTGTTCGCGAGAAGACTTAGTAGTCTTCCAAACCTTATTTTAAAGCCAACACATTATATGTAGCTGTGTACAGCACGAGCTGCAGGGAACGTTGGTCTGACATGACGTACTGCAAATCCCGCTTCTTTTCCTTTGCATCGTGCCCTTGCGCTGTTGTACTACGAAAACAAAACCGACGTCAGCGTTGACCAGCAACAGCAGTCCGAAAAATCGAAGATGACGCTACCGTGATATCAAAGAAAAGTAATATCTCTTCTGGAGGGGCGGGGATTTTAACCCAGGACTTTCAGACTAAGCAATCTAAATTAAGCATTCTAAACTGGCCTGCGTAATTTTTTGAAATACAACCTTTGCCCGTAAAGTTGAGAGACTGAGTCCGTTAAAAAAATGCGTTTAACATTCAAGTCATTTGTGCAGCATCCCTTCGAAATAGTCTCCCATGAAGTCTATGCACAGCTTGCAGCGCTTCTTGAGGTCTTGGAAACGGTTAGAAAACGCTTCTTTTGGCAGGGTTGTAAGCTCCTTTGTAGTGGAGTCTTGAATGGCCTCCAAGCTCCCCATCCAACCGACCTTTTAGGACTCTCTTCACACGAAGAAACAAAAAAATCGCATGGGGAGAGGTCAGTCGAGCATGGCGGATGGGGAAGCACAGTAAAGTGGTGCTTGGAGAGAAATTTTGTCAATCTGAGAGCTGTGTGTGTCCGTGCAATATCTGGGAGAAGGCTCCATTGTCCAGATGCGAATAAGTCAGAGCGACGGCATCGCAGTGCATCACGCTTGTGCTGGAGCACGCGGATATAAAACTCCTGATTGACTGTCTGCCCTTGTGGGACGAACAACTGTTGTATTACAGCTCTGGCATTGAAAAAAAAAACTATAGATATCGTCTTTGTTTTGGTATTCTATCGCTGAACCTTTCTCGACGCCAGAGAGCTTGTGGACCGCCATGCGGCGCTCTGCCTCTTTGTTTGAGGATCGTATTGAAAACACCATGTTTCGTTTTCAGCAATGATGCTGCCGAAGAATGCAGCATACTTCTCTGCCTCGGAGAGCAAATCAGCACTCACTGATGCCCGCGTGTCCTTCTGGTCCTGTGTGATGGAGTGCGGCACAAGTCTGGTATTCAGCTTTCGTTTCCTCAATTTGTCTCGCAAACTTCGGTGGCATGTTATCTTACTAATGTCGAGAGCATCTGAAAGAATGCGGAATGTAATGGTCTGGGCTTGCTGTACGATTTTCCTGATCCGAGCCACATTGTTTGCATTCCGAGAGGTTGAAGGGCGCCCCTGCCTCTTGTAGTCTTCCACCGACGTTCTCCCTGAAACGAACCTCTTCTGCCACTCGAAAACTGGCACCCGCGATAATGTCTCGTGGACGTTAGCGTCACGAAGGAGCTCATACGTTTGTGTGGCTGTGTTGCCAAGCTTCACACAGATATTTATGTTTACAGGCTGTTTGGGGTGGACGTCCATCTCTCCCCATTCACACACAGTAGAATGCGCAGACGACTAGTGACAACGTATTTTTCTACATGTAGTGCCTTCTAGCGGCTCCCACAACAATTAACATAAAGAGCTCAGGTTAGCTTGAAAAGTTGGCGCTACGAATACGCACCAACATTTGTTGTGGAGAATCATTTCTAAAGAAGAAAATAAATCAGTCTCGAAAATTTATGACGAAAGGTTGTAGAACGATGATTTTTTTGCGATCCTGAGAGCGACGTTGGCGGTCGTAATTAAATTTATGAGTGATGTTGATTATTAATTAAATCACCAGAACCCGCTAAAAACATTTTTTGTTTCAGCAGCCAGACGCCCACTTTTGCAATTAATGAATACGGGGCATCAGAGCTGCGAACCTCGATTACTGTAATTTGAAAAAGCCGCCACAGGCTGGAACACGTTGAAGTAAGGAGCGTTAGCTGTTTAGTTTACTAGATGAAGAAGGCGAAGAAGAAGGCGCCGCTCGTCTCGAGAAACGGAATGTAATACCCTTTGAAACGGGGTGGATTGCCACCATGCTCGGCTAAGTGTACGCACGCCACCCAGAGCGCAACGGTCGCCGTCTAGCGCCATCTATCAGAAAAATGACGATGCGCGTCTACCCATTGTCTAGTTGCGCCCACTCAAAATCCGTTCCAAACGGAATTTGGTTCGTTTGGTGCGTCAAGGTGGGCCTAGAATTCGGCTTGCGGTGCGATATGGTAACGTTTCATTTAGAAATTCCTTGTATGTAATGTTTACCTATTATTTAATTGTGGTTTCATTTCTATACGACCAACAATAGGGTTTTATCTACCAAATTCGGTATACAACTGTCCCCGGATGGGTGCCTGTTGTCGATGGAGTATATATAGCGGAACGACTGTGTATGTTATGCCTGATTTAATATCTCCTGCGGGCCCATGGTCCCGAGAACTTCTTTTTGGAATATGGCGGAGTACTTGGCTTGAAGCACTTTAGCACGGGACGGCCCGGTATTGCACTGCCTACGGGATCGGCCCGGGGCATATTAGCGCGCGCCTTTTCTATCTTTGCTCTCCTATCCTTTAACCCTCCTACTTTCAGCAATCGGCAGTGAGCGTGGCTCGGCTTGAGCCAGTAGCCAGGCCCGTGCACTTTCCTTTTCTTTGTTCCTGTCAGCAACAGCAGTAGCAGTAGTAGCGAATTTATACATGTATAGCGGTCCCGAAAGTTGGCAGTTTTCCACCAGTTTAAGGATATTTTTGGTGAGGGGGGGGGGGGGGGGGGCAAACGGATGAAAGGGCATAAGCAATTTTAATGGCCGCCACCTTGGATTTGAGAAACCAAAACTACGCCATCATTTCGTTCCTTGACGTCGCATTCAAATAGTTCCACCTCTAACCGCCATATTCGACCGAGACGTCATCATTGGCGCGCGGTAGGTTGTTGTTTCTACAATGCTATTGTAGATGGCGCTACATGTCTCAATGCGACATGGGCTGTTTTCTAGTTGCAGCCCAATATGGAGCTTTGATCTCAGGGTTGTAGGAGACATCACAACATCTCAACGTGATGAGTAGTTGCTGCCACAGATGGCGCTGAGACCAAGGGTGGTAGCTGGCCCCACGAAATTTTGAAACGTAATGAGTGAGAGCTAAGCTCTTAAAATGGAATTGCCCTTGGCACTGCGGGCTGTTTTCAAAGCCATTAAGGGTTGCTTCAGAAGCCGTTGCTTATGGACTCTGGCATGCCTAGTTAGTTTTTGGAAAGCGCATCGTGAGTGGGTGGATCCAAATCACTTTGACGCTATAGGTTACTCTAGCGCTTCCAAACTGCTCAGCGTGCGTGGTTCACTAACTGCAGAATAAGAGACAGTTGGGCGAGGAGGTTCATGATGCAAGAGAACCGGTGCGAAGCTAAAAGACAGCGGAAGAAAATACGATTAAAGCGCGCTTGTGTCTTTCTTTTTCTTGTGCTTTTGTTTGTGTCCCGTAGTTCCATATTTAATAACCGCTTGTTCTATGGGCAGGCTTGAATGAAATCTATTGCAGGCGGGCGGGCGGGATTCACCAGACTTTGTTCTGCGGGAGCCATAACATCACTGTAGATAGACCTGCAGAGATCAGCGACCTCTGATTGCGTTAACAGAACAGGCGCTAATGAGCAGTGCGGGCATCCTAGAATTACCGTGTGCGGCATAATTTAAAGAGAGTCATGTTGAAATGTGGTACTAGTAGCATCGCATCGACCAAGTTGAAAAGCTTCAGTCAAGGTTAATGATTTGCGACAAGGCGCTTACCCCTACTCGGTCGTAGGCCGCCCTCGTTAAATTCGATTGCACCCTGTCAACATGGAAAACAGAGGGAACAAAAGTCAGTTTTCTTCTTCCCCTTCTAAGAAACGAAACTAGGTAGTTTATTTTCGCTCTCAGCGCAACACGAACGGGACACAAGACGAAGGACTAGCACAAACAGGCGCTGACTATAAACTGGTTTTTTATTGAAGAACGCAAAGCGTATAAATACAAACACTGAACTACTTATCAATCAACAAAAGTTATCTGGAAGGCACTTGGGAGGTTAGATAGCTCAATTCCCTCTCGGTTAACGTTATGGAAGGGCTGCTGATACATTTTGCGCCGTTGTGGTAAATATAAAAAGCTTCCATAACTTCGCGTGTTAATTTATTGTTATGTCGGAACAGGATGCGCGTGTTCTTGTAATCGGGAACACATTGGCATTTTTTTGCACCGGAAAGACGCCTGGGCAAGGGGGTCCCCTTTAGCTCTCCTTTCTGCATGATCCTTTTCATGCCTGCATTGGAATTGCCTGCTGTGGGAGCCTGTGTGAGACAGGGGGTCATTTTTTCTGGTGTTTTCATGCTCCATTAAGCGTTTATTAACGCACCTGCCAGTCTGGCCAATGTACATGGCACCGCAAGAGAAGGGGACCTGGTATACCACCCCTACCTCGCAAAGTATAGATGGCGACACATGACGCACTTGACAAGCATCCCTCTTGCTCTTGCCGTAGTGCCTCTGATTCACCTGTTTGCACATTGCGCTAAGTTTTCTAGGTGCATAAAAGACGACATCAAGGTCGTATCTGCCCGCAACTTTTTTCAGTCCATGTGACAAGCAGTGTGCATACGGGACCACAGCCGGCTTTTCTTTTTGGCTTCGTTCGGCTGAGCCCCATTCTTGAGCTGCCTAAGAAGTTTCTCCGCTGCCCTGGAAATGAGTTGATCTGGGTACCCGTTCACACGTAACCTGCCTGTTTGCGCCAAAATGCTCTCTCGCGTCCTTTCATGGCAAGATTTCCTGAGAGCTGATTGCAGGCAAGATGCGGCAATGCCCTCCTTTATGAGCTTAGTATGGCCAGACCGGAAGTTTAGCAATGGTTTGGCAGTCCTCGGGCGATACCACCAACACAAGTGTTCCCCCCCCCCCCACACACATACAGTGCCAAATCCAAAAACTGCAGTTCTTTGTTGCTGGAAACCTCAGTTGTGAACTCCAGCCCACGTCCGCATTCCTTAAAAGTCTTCAGAACGTCGACTAGACTTCTAGGCAAACTGCCTGTTCGGGTGAGCACCAAGTAATCGTCGACATACCGAAAAATTCTAACAACTACCCCATCTAATGCCTTTTCAATTTCCCTATCAACCCTGCTTAAAAAGATGTCGGCTAACACAGGTGCCACCCTGGAGCCTATGCAAACCCCCGACGCTTGTACAAAAGCCTTGCTCAAAGCCTTGCTCGGACTTGCTGGTCGATTTTCTCAAAACGGATAACCCCGGTAACTGCATGTTTTTCAGCATTGACGTGGTGGACCTTTATTATTTCTTGCCACATTGTGAAGTCATGAAAGCTGTGAAGATGTGCATAACACAGGACAATGATGAAAGTGCTTTTATCGATGGATGCGGTGTCTCGGTTGACAGGTTTTTAGAAATATTGTCATTTTATCTATCTGCAACAGTAGTTGATTGGGAGGGAAAGGCTTTTGTACAAGCGTCGGGGGTTTGCATAGGCTCCAGGGTGGCACCTGTGTTAGCCGACATCTGTTTAAGCAGGGTTGATAGGGAAATTGAAAAGGCATTGGATGGGGTAGTTGTGAGAATTTTTCGGTATGTCGACGATTTCTTGGTGCTCACCCGAACAGGCAGTTTGCCGAGAAGTCTAGTCGACGTTCTGAAGACATTTAAGGAATGCGGACGTGGGCTGGAGTTCACAACTGAGGTTCCCAGCAACAAAGAACTGCAGTTTTTGGATTTGGCACTGTGTGGGGGGGGACACTTGTGTTGGTGGTATCGCCCGAGGACTGCCAAACCATTGCTAAACTTCCGGTCTGGCCATTCTAAGCTCATAAAGGAGGGCATTGCCGCATCTTGCCTGCAATCAGCTCTCAGGAAATCTTGCCATGAAAGGACGCGAGAAAGCATTTTGGCGCAAACAGGCAGGTTACGTGTGAACGGGTACCCAGATCAGCTCATTTCCAGGGCAGCGGAGAAACTTCTTAGGCAGCTCAAGATTGGGGCTCAGCCGAAAGAAGCCAAAAAGAAAAAGCCGGCTGTGGTCCCGTATGCACACTGCTTGTCACATGGGCTGAAAAAAGTTACGGGCAGATACGACGTTGATGTCGTCTTTTCTGCACCTAGAAAACTTAGCGCAATGTGCAAACAGGTGAATCAGAGGCACTACGGCAAGAGCAAGAGGGATGCTTGTCAAGTGCGTCATGTGTCGCCATCTATACCTTGCGAGGTAGGGGTGGTATACCAGGTCCTCTTCTCTTGCGGTGCCATGTACATTGGCCAGACTGGCAGGTGCGTTAATAAACGCTTAATGGAGCATGAAAACACCAGAAAAAATGACCCCCTGTCTCACACAGGCTCCCACAGCAGGCAATGCCAATGCAGGCATGAAAAGGATCATGCAGAAAGGAGAGCTAAAGGGGACCCCCTTGCCCAGGCGTCTTTCCGGTGCAAAAAAATGCCAATGTGTTCCCGATTACAAGAACACGCGCATCCTGTTCCGACATAACAATAAATTAACACGCGAAGTTATGGAAGCTTTTTATATTTACCACAACGGCGCAAAATGTATCAGCAGCCCTTCCATAACGTTAACCGAGAGGGAATTGAGCTATCTAACCTCCCAAGTGCCTTCCAGATACCTTTTGTCGATTGATAAGTAGTTCAGTGTTTGTATTTATACGTTTTGCGTTCTTCAATAAAAAACCAGTTGATAGTCAGCGCCTGTTTGTGCTAGTCCTTCGTCTTGTGTCCCGTTCGTGTTACGCTGAGAGCGAAAATGAACACTTACCAAATTTCCGCCTTGCCGAAACTAGGTAGCGTGTGTTGCTTTTCTAACATGGCGCAAAGCAGCTGAAATGAGAGGACTATGATTTTAAAGGCAATCTAGTTCAGGTCTCCATTCCGAGATAAATCACTGGTCACAAAAGAGGTGGAATGTATATCCGATACAAAAATGTAAGAAGCACATCATACTCTTCACCAAATAACCCTGACTAAAGTGCTGATATAGGATTCTCGACCCTCAGTAAGCTTCTTCGCTCCCAGTGCCCTCTGATCATGATGAGTAAAGTGCCTCGGTTCCTTCGCCAAAGCTACACACCCATTTGTGCTGCAAAGGAAAATGAATGGAGTGCTCTAAATTTTCAACATTGTTACTGTAATACGCAAGCATGTGGAAACGAGGAATGAACAATTATTCCTAAGTGCTCTGGTATTTTTACCGGCAGCATTTAGGCTGAGATATCCACAGTGGTCGTGTTGTCCGCGCGTGCTGATGGTCATGCAATCGGCTACAGTTGCACGGTAATTATTCATTTAAAGTTTGTAATTACTCATAACCATCCACCCAGACGCAACCACCCAGCTACAAAGGAAAGATGGACAGTTTACATAGGGAATTAGCAGTTGAAAAAAGGGACGTCTAGTTGATGGCAGGATGAGTCAGAATAGATAAACTTTATGCGCGAATGGTGCTTATACATTGAGTTCAGAAGAGTGACCTCAATCACCTGTTATTCTACCAGGTCGACAGCCCTCTCGGCGCTGTTTGCGCTTAATGTCCTGTCGTGCTCAGCCGCTTTTCTCGCGTTAGCTAGCCCGCTCAGCGTCACTCGCTGTATTCAATGCGTGAGGCGCCATATTGCTCTGCCGCTGCTAATTTGCTTTGCGATGGTTTAATCCACAATTTGTCCTTCTTTTGCGGGAACATAAAGCTATTGTTCGGGAATGTCAAATATTTATATTTCTTGACTGCTTCAGCTCCTATGCGCTCCCACGTCAGCAGGATTAACGCCGCTCCAGAGCATTTGAAAGCGCAGAACGGGGGAATGAAAGGTGAAAAATATTATTTCGAATCCGAAGCTGGAGATGATACATATAGGAACAAGGCGTTGGGCTTTAATCCCGTATGAACTTTGGATAATCTTTTTTTTACAGTACTTCAATCCGACGAAAATCTTTGGAGTGTTTTAAGATGTTGGGCTTTGCGTTCGGCTTCATACATTACCTTAGTTTCGCCGCGTTTCCCGGGCGCCATTTGGCTGAGCTCGCCTAGGCGTGGGGCTCAAAGTATTTTTTCCTCTCCTGTCTCAAGAAAATTTCAGAAATACTTTCTCACCACTTGACAAATCACATATTTGGAGCAAAGGCGCTGAAGCTTGCAGCTGCGCACCGCCAAGAACATCAAATATGTACGTTACGATGTAAGCTATTGAAATTAGCTAAATATAACCCACCTTAATGCAGAAAACTACAAACCACAGTAACAAACATGTTCGCAGTCATCAGCTCAGTGCACTGCATTTCGCGCACGGTACAAGATTCAGCAATGAGCTACGCAGTAGATGGGCACGCAGTAGATGAGCATCATTCCTGCTCCACGAAGATTGACATCGTTTGTCAAGTACTTGAAAGAAAACGCGATTTGGAGGACGCTCAGGAGCGGAAGCCTGAACTATTTCTTCAGAGTTAAAAAATGATGCGTGCGTAAGCACCTTTGCATATCTCATCCGATAGAGATTTGGTGTCTCCTTCATGGGACCGGTGGTACGATGCGCAAATAACATTCCTGCGCGAACTCATAACAATCCTTAAGGCAGACAACTGATCTTGTTGACCACTGTAGCTCTTCTGTGTGTGTATTTCTTGCTAGGGGACACAGAACTACACATTCAAGTTTACAATTAGACTGGAGAAGGAATGGTGGAAAGCTCCCACTCGCAGATGAGACTGCGACCGCAATTTCATAAGCAATGTTGGTAATTAGCTTAAAAGAGAAGAGGCGGATGATTTCTACAAAGAGTTAATCACTCATAACGCTATTTGGAGAGTCAGCTGTGTCGGAGAAGTTAGATTTCCAGGAGTAAAGAAGGAGGCTGCTAGAAAAGCTTCACAAGCAATGACAGTGATAAAAGAGGTTAGTAAGGATCAAACTATGAAAATCTGTTTAAGGTCAAATAATAAAATAATCCGCCAAAAACATTTACACAGTTTAATGAAAGCCGCATGTTCTCGATGGTGCAGGCAGCTTTGAATAATACCGACGCTTTGTTAAATTTTAAGAAAACGGATTTTTAAGACTGAAAAATTATATACTAGTTATGTCACATGTCAAGCTTATGCATTCATTGCTAAGTGGTGCCTCACGATTTTTAGATGCAGATGGGTAATAAGCAAGCTTCGTAGCAAAATAATTCGTCAGTATATTCAATGTATGGCAGGCACAGTCTGAGATGCAGTTGAAAAGTACTACTAGTTGTAATTTTTATTGTAAGAGTACTGGGAATAGTTTGGGACCCAGTGCGCTCAGTATATTTGTAATAATGTTTAAGAATTTTGCTTCGAACATTACAATTTTATTCAGAAAGATATTTTACAGAACTGTATAATTAGAAAGTAATTAAGTTAATTATACAAAATACATTATTAGTTGTCAATTTTTAACTTTATAATAATATTTTCAAACACACCATTAGAGTAACCATCACTTTGAATGTTAAAGATTTCGATGTAAAATACGCCGTTATATGTTCATTTCTAATCTTCATGCAAAATCCTAATGTAGAACGTAACTTTACGGCAACTTACAAAACTTCTTATAGCTTTATTGTATAGTTCGGTGCTACATGAATTTATACATAACACAGCGTGGAATGCGATATCTCTCTTATGATGGACCAATAGGAACTGGTGGCCGACTAATTTCTGCTTTCATAACATTCTTTATGGCACGATTACACTGCAGCAAGAGGTTTTGAAGATAGCCCAATGAACATAACACGAAACATATTCGCACGGAGAATACCTAGAATTATTCAACTAAGCTTGTCCTGCTCAAAATGAGAGCATGTATAACTCACCTGCAAGCATTGCTCGTCCTCCGCCAGCAGCTCGGAGTAGCATTCCTGTAGAGGCATGGCAGAAGAAATGAAAAGTTCTGGACTACGGCTTTCGGCTTTAGAGAACTTAAGAATTGAACCGGCAGCTAATCCTGACCGTATTCTTCCATTTTGAAAACCACTATGCTAATGTAAATTGCACTTTTCAGACATCCGATTAGTAGAATAGATTAAGGTAAAAACCTCAACGCTGTTCCTATAAGAATATGTTTAAGCTGGATGGTTACATGGTACGGTTATGACACACCAGCCTGGTATGGAAATGCAAACGTGGCTCTCCCATTTAGAATATAAACTTATATGAAAGAAAAAATTAGTTTTGTGGCAAAATTCAACGCTGTACTATTGAAATGCTTGCCATGGCAAAGATCCGAACACGCTTTTTCACAACACACAAATATTCTTTATTCTTGATCTAGAGCCAGACGCATTATTGCTGCACACATGAGGAATTCGCTGCCTCTAATTTCTGTAATACAAAATGGCAGTGAGTGATTTCTTAAATGAGATAAATCTTCCCTAAGACGTCGCGTTTCTGTTCACATAAAAAAGGAAAGCATTCAATCCGAACAAGAGGCGCCATTCTAGACGAAGCCAGATATATTGTTTCCGTAATCTTTATTCGAGGGAGCACTACTTAAACGCGCTAATGTGAATTGAAAGGTGTTTTTTTTTAGGTGGAGATTCCCTGTAGTCAAAAGAAAAGAGTCTGGCTTCCATTCTAAATACATCTATTGGCCTGATAGCGTGATTTTAAACTTCAAATTCATAACTTATAATCCCACGATAGTACTGCATTCACACTACACAAGCTGTTAAAAAATTAGAAGTTGGAGAGCTATGAACCCCGACACATGCCTTAGACTCCACATTGCTTCGGATAGGCGATTTCATTTATTCATTTTCAAGGAATGAAGCGGGACGAAGGGACGAAATATGCTCCTTTTCTAGCCGCATCTGCACAAATTGGCATAGTAGTTGAGTGAGTGAGTGAGTGAATGTGTGAGTGAGTGAGCGAGCGAAAACTGTGGCAGTAATTTTTGGAGCCTCTGTGGTACTAAAGGGCACTCCCTGAGCATTCCCAAGAGCATGCTTGCAGCTGGCAGGAACTCAGGTGTAGAGAAACGACTGTGATCCAAAAAATCCATAATACAACGACAGAAGGTATAGAACACTATCTCCATGAGATTATCTAGGCGACCTTCATTTTCTGTTCACCCCGCAATGCCAGTTACAACATGTCCCTTCAATGGACCACATTAGCGGTCCTATTACATTAACTGTCTATGTCCTCAAGGCGGCTATGCGCGATGCGCCGAGTTCTATGCCTGCCCGAGTTTACCCCAGGTTTGCGCGACGGTTGTCAGTGAATGAAGGTAGAGCGGAACGTGCGAAAACAGCACACAATAAAATGTCGGCTTGAAAGCAGGTATGTGTTTTCGAATGGACGCGGCTCCTGGACGCTGCTGGCATCCTAGGCGAGCCGCGTTCAACTTTCAAACAAATAAGACTGGGAAATTCAAAGCGCCAGCTTCACTTAGTGTTACCAACGCAACATTGCAAGTCATAATATCGTGACTAGTCGGCTATTAGCAGTATCGGCGGAAGCCGTTCACGACGACTTTGTCTGCATACCCACGGTCAAAGGTGAACAATAGACAACCAAAGCTCTAGAAGAGCAGGTGAGCTCAGTGGTAAATGTGCTTCGCAGATTTGCTGTTTCGTCTTAGGGCAGTTCGACATTAGCTCAGCTCGACGTGCACAATGCTCTCGTATATAAACAAATTGCGTACTCTGCATCGATACTGCAAGCCCTATCGCTACTGCTAATGTTAATGCTAATCTAGAACGTCTAGCCTACCATTGTCAGGTTGTGAATTCCGCCGTCTTTTAAGATAAATGATAATGTTTATGAGGGAAAAAAATATGGTCCCAGCCAAATTATAGAACTTCCAACCTCTATCAGATTGACTCCCTCTCATGGTTTTCAATCCCACTACCACTGAACAGAAGTCTAGAAACTCTCATTTACCGTTACGAACGGGAACAGCCAACACGTGTTTTTTCTATATAAAATTGGGCGTGCAAACGATCCAGGATGTGCACGTGGTCACGATGATGAGGATATATGTCATCTTCTACTGGACTGCCTAGAGCACGAGAATTTTAGCTCACAACTTAAAGGGAACTTCACCACCCTTTATTAAAGGTCTTTCAGTCTCCAAAGGTATAGGACCATGGAAAACGCATGGGCTACAGAAACTCCTGTTCATAATGTTAAAATCTTTACTCTAGAACAGTGGTACTCTCGGGAGGTATTAGTTATTGCTTGACTAAATTCTGTTCTTGTTCACCTCGGCTCTGCTCGTGCTTTCCACTGTCCTAGAAATATTTTTTGTGTTGCTATCACGGTGTCTTGGGTATCTGATATCGCTATTCTTGTTGCTCGTTGTTTCTCTGTCATTTTTTTTATTTGTGGTTTTTATAGCGTTTTCTTTGATCAGGACATATCACTGCTTATAGTATATCCCCAATTTATGTGATTGGGTAATATCATTAGTTACAGTATATTTTTACATTTTATCTTAGCATTGCTATATCCTCCTTTCTGTTATTTGTATTTTGAATTGCGTATGCTGTAGCTGTGTTTTGTTGCGCGTTGTCACCAGTTTCAGTGTTTTTCTTCCATTTTGTTAAAAGGGGGTAGTGGTGGTGGTGAAAACATTTGTTAGGAAGGCACAGGAGGTATGTTTGGATCTTCCCGTAAGAGGCGGATCCTTACGAGCACTAGGTGGAGGTCCCGAGTTTGGGACCCCAGTGGCGGTGGCCGCTGCCCGGGCGTGCCTGACTAAGGCTTGTTGAGCCTGTAAGTCGTGGCAGCCGAGCAGGGTAACCTCCCAGTCCTCCCGGGCTAGGTTGGGGATGTATTGGTGAGAAGGCGCAGCAGGCGCCGCTCATCCGCCTTCTTGAGGCCTTTACATGGGCGAAGCCAAAGGCAATGACTAATCTGATTGCAAGTTGCAACATCATTGACGATATAGACCGGGTTTAAATTTGGTTCCTGATCTGGTGGGGGAGGAGAAAACAGCCCGGCAAGAGGGCGCGCGGGCGGCGGCGTGTGTTGCCTCGTTTCCTGCCAACCCCTCAACAGCAGGGGCCCATATAAGGTAACGGTGTGCGGGGTCAGCATCCCGTATGCAATTTTCGTAGATTCATTAGGCTATGAAGGGTGTGCAACCTTGTTCGACGTTCCGACAGGCCCCGCGCGAGTCGGTGATTATGTATTTTGAATCGGAATGAGAGGGCACGAGAGCAATCGCTACCTCTTCTGCTTGTGTTGCACTGCGGGCTCTGAAGGTAAGGCCATTAACTGTGTTGCTGCTGTGAACTACCGCTACCACCATCTCCCGTGGTGATCGAGGGCCGGAGGCGTCTACGTAGTATACACCTGTTTTGTTGTCATAATGTCGGGCTAGGGCTTCCGCTCGTGCCCAGCGCCGACCATTATGGTCTCCGTGTGACATGTTGGCTGGAAGAGATCGCACATAGAGGGCGCGTCTCCACAGTTCTAGGATGTGAAACCTGTCTTTCATGGGAGTGGTGTGTTGAATATACCCACACAACACCAGACATCCTGAGGACGTCCTCAAATAATCCAAACGTCCTCAGGTTCTCTAAAACATCCTCAATATGTCCTCATAATGTCCCAGGTTGAATTGCCCTCAAAACATTCTCAGAATGATGTTCTCAAGTCATACCAACGGCTTCGTGGTCCTCAAAATGTCGTTTGGGTACATATGTGTGTGAACATGCATGCACGAAAATTATCAGAAAAATAATGCTTGTATATATATATATATATATATATATATATATATATATATATATATATATATATATATATATATATATATATATATATATAAATATATATATATTCTGACGAAGAAGACGGCGTTGGCGGTGCGGTGGCCAGAGACGGAGCGGTCTCGCTAGACCAGTGGCCATTAAAAACATCTCATTGCCATCCATCATCTCATCTCGTACTTCTGCTGACCGTCACGGAACAATATATATATATATATATATATATATATATATATATATATATATATATATATATATATATATATATATATATATATATATATATATATCCAACAGTCACCGAAACCAAGGTGCATAGAAAAATGTTTCTATTTTTTTAATTTCTAGTGCCAATCAATTGGTTTAAAGAAAATTACTTATAAAGCAGCAGAAAAAACAACCATGCCGCCGGTTGGATCCGAACCCACGACCTCCGAATATCGCGTCCGGTGCTCTTACCAAATTAGCTACGGCGACGGCTGTCTAATCTACTGCTTTCGTGGGTATTTATGTTTTGCGTGTAAGCGAAGCTTGAGAGTGTTCACCAGCGCCACCATCGTCCATAGCGGTAGACGTAGCACGTCCTGTAATACCGCAAGTGTGACGTAGAACGTCATCTAACGGCGAGGGCGGAAACTGTGAGAGCCCTCTTATGCTACCTATGGCATCAAAACTGCCAGAACCGAGACCCCCGTTATGCTATTAGCAGACAAGGCAAACGAAATAAAAGGCTCGTTTGACAAACATATCAAGGAAGCCAACAGTCACCGAAACCAAAGTGCATAGGGGAATGTTTTTATTTGTTTTTTACTTTCTAATGCAGGTGTTCAAAATTTCTGGAGCCCTTCATTACGGCATCTCTCATAGCTTCATTCGCTTTGGGATGCTAAACCCCAATAAAAAACTCGTTCTTGCGTCGTAGGGTCATACAGCAGAACTATTTTGCTATGGATGAACTTTGCTTCAGTGCATGAGGTCAGTTTATTCTCATATGAGCCCATGAATACCTGTTGCAGTGATTACCTTTTATGGCAGTTGCTTATGCAGAACACTGTGTTGCACTGCAAGTTGTAAGTTCAGATACTGAATGTCATATTTGCATCTCGAATTGGCACTAGGATTATAAAAAACTGTGTGCTTGAACTGAATTGCATGTGTTCAACTGCTGATTTTCCATTTTTATTTCTTTAGGCACCACCGAAGACAGCTGCTGCTCAGGAGAGCACTAAAGAAGTCTGGGCAGCGTACCGGGATTACAACAAATTGCAGCAAGCCGCTGAGGAATTTAACGAATAAATTATTTGCACAAATTTTCCGCGTTCTTTTATGCAGTTTGACTAGTTATAACCTCCTCAGAATGTACTCAAAACATCAAAAATTGTCATTTTGAGGCTATTATTAGGATGTCCTAAGGCCGGATATAGGACCTTTTTAGTACATTTTGAGGACCATTTGAGGACGTCCTGAGGATAAAGAATGTCCTCAGTATATTTCAGTGTTCTATGGGTAGAGTTGAGCAAGAAGGCGGCAACCTGACTCCGTTTGCGACAGGCGCGTGCATTGATTTCTAAGGTGCGCCTTCAGGAGCTCCCGGAAAGTATTCAGCACCCCAAACGCCATAAACCAGCTGTTTGAAGTAGTGATGGAGAGATACAGGGCAGGTTTAGTAATTCTGCGAATGATGACCTCAAGGGCATCCTCCTCTTGCTTCCATAGGTAGAGATAAGTAGTCGAAGAGAATATTCGACTGGTTACGAAGGCATTTGCCAGCCACAAGTAATCCTTACTTCGTAACCCCCTCCCCTGGCGTTTGGTGGAAGTCCGGCGGATCATGCAGCCCACCCTGTCTCCCACCTTACGTAGTTTGGTTAATTAGAGTCTGGCCGTCTGTGTTCGTGGATGTAAAGTCCGTGAACACGTATCTCATCAGTTTCCCGTATGGCAACCCTCTCAAGAGAAAGAGATTTTAGTTGTGCAGTTTTGTGAGCCGCGGAGGTGCCCAAATGTAGAAGCCTCCGCCACAATCAGACCGCAACATCACTTTTTCTCCATGTCAATAAGAACAATACACAAGCACTGTCTTATTTCTCAAACACTAGCGCTTCCCTGAATGACACGACTACCACAACAACACATTCCAGCTAACATTTGCAGTGCTTCTTCATTCTTCAAATCTGGTGCCACACAACTTTATCGCTTTGTTTGTGACACAAGACGCGACTAGATTTACCTCAATTGATCGCAGCCAGGAAGAGCTAATTCTACGTTGTTCCGCAATGTTCTAGTAACTTTGCACGCTTTATCTCGAAAGTTTGCTATCAGCTTTAAATTCAGCATGGCCGACAGCGGCGGGCATTCTGTTCAACGACCGCCGAGCACGTTTGTCGCTTCGCCGGCGCCGAGTGATTCAGTCCATTTTGGGTGCAAGTCAAGCCAATAAACAGTTCTTTAGAAGACCTTTTGTCCGTCTTCGTCGCTGCTTCGACTGCCGTCACCACTACGTGACATCTGGGGGAGGTGCTCGGTAGCCTTCCATGTTCCGGACGCCACCGTTCAAGTCGTGAAGCCAGCCCTCAGCGCTTCGCAACTGAGGACGAGCCAGCAGCTCAGCGATCCAGCCGACGTCTCCAGGGAGAGGAGCCTGAGTTCGGGACCCTGCCGGACCGCACCAGACAGCGAAAAGACGCTGCTACGAGCAGAGCAACCTCGCCGAAGATGTCGACACCAACCATACTGCAGCAGCTGCGGGTGCCGCCAACTTTCAATGGATCACTAGGCAAGACCCTGAATAATGGTTGGACCAGTTTGAGCGCATGGCGTCATTCAACAAGTGGGATGATGCGGAAAAAACAGGACGCGTATTTTTGTCATTGGATGGCTCCGCACGCACGCGGTACAAAAACTACGAGTCGTCTCTTACGATATGGAAGCTATTCAAGAGAGAACTATTGAAAATGTTCACAAGTGTCGTGAGGAAAGAAAGAGTCGAACGACTCCTCGAGTCTAGGATCCAGCTTCCGAATGAGCCCGTCCACGGTTACGTCGAGGAGATGAAGCGCTTATTTCGCCGCGCCGACCCCGAGATAACCCAGGAAGAGAAAGTTCAGTTTTTATTGCGCGGCGTAAAAGAACAACTCTTTGGTAGCCTCGTCCGCCAGGCGCCAATAACAGTCGAGGAATTTATACAAGAAGCCTTCACGATTGAAAAGAGCCTCGACGTCCGAGCTCGGAAGTGAAATCGCCCTTCCTCTGATTGTGCAATTCGTTCGGACACGATGGCCACTGCCAGCGACAGCTTGCCGGAAGTTATCCGCGAAATCGTCCGATAGGAGCTACGCCGATTACTGCCATCCTCCCCACAGCCAAAAGCAGCGACTCTGATGGATGTGGCAAGGGAAGAAGTGCAACAGGCACTTGGCGCCCCGACGGCCACAGAACCCCAGGCCATGACCTACGCCGCTGCAGTAATGACTCCTCAGCCCAACGATAACCCCTGCATCCTGTCCGACATGAACAACTTGTTCCCGAACGCCACCTCCCTGCCCCCACCCACCCAGCCTACGTTCGATGCTCAAGCCCCAGGAAATGCGACGCCTGCAGGACTTCCCACAACCGGCCGTTGTGCTTCCATTGCGGGGAGGCCAGCCATTTTCTTCGTCACTGCCCGTACCGACGTATCGGTCTTCGAGGATATGCTGTTAACGCCCCACGACCAAGCTTCGGCCAACGACCGCAGGAAATCGACGAGTACCAGCGTCGAGAAGAGTACACGCCGAACCGCTTTTCGCGCTCACCATAGCCGTCAACCTCGCGCTTTGTGTCGCGACGCCGCAGCTACTCTGCCGCGGTGCGAGGAAGGTCTCCCAGCCCCCGCAGGGGAAACTAAAAGCAGCAACCTCTGGATGTGAGGTTGCTCACGAGCGAAATGCCGAACATCCTCCACCGACCACGCCCCATGAAGACGCTGCACCCTCGACGCTGCATGAAGAACCTACACTCTCTGCACCGACGCCGCACAAAATGACAACCGCGACCACGATGCAAGCTGCATTCAAAGCGACGCCGTCACCCAGAAAAGCTTCGACCAAACGCCCACCTGCGGCTCGCACACGCGATGAAGCCATCACCCGGCGCCAAGAGCGACTTGCAATGCATGAGCCAGGACCCCCGACTTAGACGTGACTATCGCCGGCCGGAAAGTTCCCGCTCTAGTCGACTCAAGAGCCGATTACTCGGTGATGAATGGAACATTCGCTGCGCATTTGAGAAAAGTCACAACGGCTTGGGACGGCCCACAAATTCGCACCGCGAGGGGCCATCTCATTACGCCATCAGGGCGATGCACAGCGCAAGTGTCTGTCAAAGGACATACCTATCCTGCGACCTTTGTTGATCTACCGCAATGCGCCCGCGAAGTGATCTTGGGTATGGATTTCCTTAATGACCGTCAGGCGATCATCAACCTGCAATCCAAGCTGATCACGCTTTCGACGGACGAATCCATCGCTTCGATGAAACCTCGGGAAAATCACTTTTCCCTGAGTATCCTAGAGGAAGAAGTGAGCGTCCCACCCCGATAAAGCTTTATCGCGACCGTAGGCGCCAGGAAAGCCATTAACGTTGAAGCCATCATCGAGAGGAACATGCAGTTGCTTCTAGACCGAGGAATCAGCATCGCAAGAGGCATCGCACAATTCCGCAATGGCCAGGCCGAAGTACTGCTGACTAACTGCAGCGAAGAATACCGGCACATTAACAGAGGAACGACGATTGCTTTCTTCGACGAAATATCTGACGTACGAGACTCCTTTGCCCTCTCCGACCCCTCCGCAGAAGATGCGCTTGACCAAGAGAACTCGCCCACATTCGGCATTAGCCCAGCCCTGCCCCGGAACAGACAAGGCTAGATCCGCAATTTGCTTCGAAGCTACAGTGAGTGTTTTTCGACATCTCTGAAGGTCCGACAAAGGGCAATTGCCTAGCATCGCATTATAGCGGACCAAAACGTCCGACCTCTCCGTCAAAGCCCCTACCGTGTGTTACCGCGAGAACGGCAAGCCATCCCGGACCAAGTCGAAAAAATTCTTTGCGACGACGTCATCCAGCCTTCAAACAGCCCATGGGCGGCACCGGTTCTTCTAGTGAGAAAGAAAGACGACGCACTTCGAATCTGCGTTGATACCGCCGCTTGAACAACATAATAAAGAAGGACGTCTACCCCCTCCCCGCATTGACGACACACTGGACCGCCTCTGCCACGCCAAATATTTCTCGTCTATTGACCTCAAGAGCGGCTACTGGCAAATTGAGGTCGACAAAAAAGATCGCGAGAAGACAGCATTCATCACTCCGGATTGGCTGCTTGAGTTCAAATTGATGCCATTTGGTCTCTGTTCCGCACCAGCGACGTTTCAGCGAGTAATGGATACAGTGCTGGCAGGCCTGAAGTGGCAAATTTTTCTGGTATAATTAGATCACGTCGTTGTCTTCGCCTCGAACATTGAAGAGCGCCTCAAAGTCTTGGAACAGTACTAGACACCATCAAGTCGTCTGGCCTAACCTTGAAAGCAGAGAAGTGCCACTTTGTCTACGAAGAGCTTCTGTTCCTAGGCCACATCGTTAGCAAGGAGGTAGTACGCGCGGACCCGAAGAAAAGAGCTGCTATTGAACAGTTTCCACCGCCGGCTGATAAGAAAGCAGTGAGCAGATTTCTCGGACTATGCGCATATTACCGACGATTTGTGAAAAACTTTGCACGCATAGCCGGGCTCTTGACCCAACTGACGAAAGCGGACGTGCCGTTTAAATGGAAAGCGCCGCAAGCAGAAGCCTTCAGGGAACTTCAGCGCCGTTTACAGTCCCAACCGATCCTCGCGCATTTCGATGAGAACGCTGATACCGAAGTTAATACCGACGCAAGTAGCGTGGGCCTAGGTGCCGTTCTCGTTCAAAAAAGCGACGGGCTGGAGAAGGTCATCGCATACTCTAGCCGTTCCCTTTTCAAGGCCGTGGCTATCTATTTGACAACTGAGAAGGAGTGCCTTGTCATCATCTGGGCTACGTCAAAATTCCGCCCCTACCTGTACGGACGACCGTTCAAGGTGGTCAGCGATCACCACGCGCTGTGCAGGCTCGCCAATTTGAAGGACCCCTCTGACCGACTCGCTCGATGGAGTCTGCCTCTCTAGGAGTTTGACGTCACCGTCGTTTACAAGCCCGGACGCAAGCACTCTGACGCCGATTGCCTCTCACGAGCCCCAGTAGATACACCGCCGCCGGACGACGATGAGGACGCCTTCCTGGAACCCATCAGCCCCAGCTCTTTTGCACAGCAGCAACGCTCGGACCCCGACCTGGAACGCCTCATCGAGTACCTGGAAGGCAAGGTTTTTTCACCCCCCGCTTCATTCAAGCGAGAACTGTCTTCCTTCTGTGTGCAGAATGAGGTCCTTGGGAAGAACTTTGCAGCGAACAAAACAGCCTATCTCCTTGTTGTACCTGCTTGTCTCCCCGAGGAATTTCTACACACTTCACACGACGAGCCGACAGCTGGATATCTCGGGTTTACTCGCACCCTCCGACGCATTCAAGACAAGTATTACTGGCCCCAACTGTATGCCGAGTTCGCACATTATGTGAAAACCTGCCGAGATTGTCAGCGACGAAAGACCCCTGCCACACGGCGAGAAGGTTCTGTGAACCCCATTGAACCTCCCTCAAGACCCTTTCAGCAAGCAGATCGGCATGGACTTGCTTGGCCTTTTTCCGACGTCAACGTCTGGAAATAAGTGGATCATCATAGCGACCGACTACCTGACATGCTACGCCAAGGCTAAAGCCCTACCGAACGGAACAGAGCAGAAGTCGCAAATTGTGCGTGGAGTGCATTCTTCTTCGACACGGCGCCCCCGATGTGCTCATCACGGACAGAGGAACAGCATTCACGGCGGAACTAATGCAAGCCATCCTGCGTTACAACCAAACCAGACACCGAAGGACAACTGCATACCATCCGCAGACCAACGGACTGACCGAGCGCCTGAACAAAACCATCGCCGATATCCTCGCCATGTATGTCGATGCCTAACACAAAACCTGGGATGTCATCCTGCCTTACGTCGTCTTCGCCTACAACACCGCAGTGCAGGAGACCACTCAGATGACGCTTTTTAGGCTCGTCCATGGCAGGGATGCCACGACCACGCTAGACGCCATGCTGCCCAACGTTACAGAAGAGAACGTCGACGTTGCCACCTACCTTCAACGCGCAAAAGAAGCTCGAAGGCTTGACCGATTACGGATCAAAGATCAGCAGCGGTCCGATGCCAGACGCTACAACCTACGATGACGCAACGCCGAATACAAGCCAGGAGACCAAGTCTGGGTTTGGACGCCCACTCGCCGAAGTGGATTGAGTGAAAGGCTTTTGCGCCGCAATTTCGGCCCGTACAATATTCTTCGTCGGCTAGGTGAGCTGGATTATGAAGTCCTCTCTGACGCAATGACTGCATCCCAGCGACGCCGCGTACGACCAGAAGTTGTCCATGTAGTCCGCCTGAAACCGCATTATGCGCGCTAAACGACGCTGCATTTCCATACTCTATTTTCGCAAGATCCGTTTTTTTTCCTTACTAGTCATCATCATTTATTAACCCTTAAGGGTCCCGTCAGGGACATTATATAAGGGGGGGGGGGGGGTGGTACAGGGGTGTTCAGCCGTCATACATGAATATAAATAGAATGAATATATATATAGAAGTAATATAAAAATACAGAAAAATATAGAAAATATAGAATAGAAAAAAAAGTAGAACAAGACGAAAAAAGACAGAAGTAACAAATTCAAATAATCACGTCATGACAGAGTGTAGCAGAAATATAAACAAAAACAAATTGCAACTTTGGAAGTAGCACAGGATGGTCAGTTAGCAGGGCTTGGAAGCTGGCATAGGGTGCAGGAAAAAATTATTTGTCGTTGAGATGGTCGATTAGGAGCTGTCTGAATCTGGAAGGATTAGTCTCAATGATAATGTGTTCGGGGAGGTTATTCCAGCTTTCTATAGCACTGGAAAGGAAAGATTTATTGAAATAATTGGTGGAGCCGTGCAAACGCTGTATGCTTAAGGAGTTAAATAAACGACGGGATGATCGTACCGGAGCTCGTAGAAGGTTTTCTCGAAGTGCTGGAAAGTTAAAGTACAGTTTGTGAAAAAAACAAAGAATTGAAGTTTTCCTGCGAAAGGCTAATGACTTGATGCCGAGGGATGATTTCAACGCTGTGATGCTGAGCTGAGATTTATACTGTGAGGTGATGAAGCGTGCTGCCCGATTCTGGATGGCTTCGAGTGAATCTATCAAGTAGGCTTGGTGGGGATTCCATATTGTTGAGGCGTATTCTTGTTTAGTTCGAATGTACGTTTCATATGCTAGTTGTCTGGTGGCTGCTGTGGACATGGAAAGTGATCTCGATGCCGAGGTACCGGTATGAATTAGTTTGAGACAGCACTATGGAGTTCAGGGAGTACGAAAAATGAAGAATCGAACGTTTACGTGAGATGTGCATGAACTTACATTTAGAAACGTTGAGCTGCATTAGCCAGTCGGAACACCACTTCTGAATTCGGCTTAGGTCATCCTGTAATAATTCCTGATCACTGCTATTGTTGATGCGGCGATAAATGACGCAGTCATCCGCAAAGAGACGGACAGATGATAAAATACCAGATGGCAGATCGTTGATGAAGATTAAAAAGAGTAATGGAGCAAGAACCGATCCTTGGGGAACCCCGGAGATTACTGTAGTAGTTTGAGATGCATGACTGGCGATGACGGTGAATTGCAAGCGGTTGGTTAAGAAACAGTGGATCCAGGATAAGACAAGCGGGTCAAGTGACAGAGCTGAGAGTTTGGAAAAGAGACGCTGGTGAGGGACGCGATCGAATGCCTTGGCGAAATCTAAATAAATTATATCGGTTTGGAAGGCGGAGTCTAGATTTAGGTGAAGATCAGTTGTAAGTTCGAACAGCTGAGTTTCGCACGAAAAACCTGCCCTGAAACCATGCTGATTGGGAAAGAAGAAACGGTTGTGGTCAGGGTGAGATGCGATGTGCGAGTATATTATATGTTCGAAAAGTTTACAAGAGATACATGTCAGTGAAATTGGTCGATAATTTGAGGGTTAGGAGCGATAATAATAATAATAATTGGTTTTTGGTGGAAAGGAAATGGCGCAGTATCTGTCTCATATATCGTTGGACACCTGAACCGCGCCGTAAGGGAAGGGATAAAGGAGGGAGTGAAAGAAGAGAGGAACAAATAGGTCCGTAGTGGAGGGCTCCGGAATAATTTCGACCACCTGGGGATCTTTAACGTGCACTGACATCGCACAGCACACGGGCGCCTTAGCGTTTTTCCTCCATAAAAACGCAGCCGCCGCGGTCGGGTTGAACCCGGGAACTCCGGATCAGTAGTCGAGCGCCCTAACCACTGAGCCACCGCGGCGGGGCTCGGAGCGATCTGCAGCTTTGAAAACTGGGACAACTTTGCTTAATTTCCAGTCGTCTGGAATCTGACTAGTGTTAAGAGACTGGGCAAAAATGAGTTGTAAGATTTGGCTCGTGAAATATTTAGTTGCTTTAAAAATCTTAGCAGGGAGGTTGTCTGGTCCAGGGGAAGTGGATATCTTTAGATGATATATGAGTTTTAAAATTCCCTCTGCTGTGATGGTAACAGGTGGCATAGGTGCATAGTTTAGACTTGGCACGGAAACAATGCTTGCTGTTGGCTCCTGGGTGAATACGGACGTGAAATAGGAATTCATGACGTCGGAGCGCTCGGAAATTGGGACATCGGAGACGTCTCGTGCCTTCAGGGAAATATTGTGCGAACTGTTTTTATTGGGCGTGAGCAAGTTCCAAAACTTCTTGGGGTTTACCCGCATTATCTCACTGAGATCGTGACAGTAGAATTTTCGTTTTGAAGATCGTAATAACTGCGTGTATTCGTGCAGACTTGCAAGGTATTTGTCCCACTTCCTAGCGCATCCTGATTTCTTTGCGTTACGGAATAGGCGTTTTTTCTTTCGCGACAACTTCCTCAGCGCATTTGAGTACCATGGTTTATTGGCATCCCCACGAATGCAGATGAGCGGGACGTAAGCTTCTATAAGCGATAACATTTTCTCTTTAAATAGACACCAGTTGTTATTCACGGATCTGCTATGTATGGAAATTTGAGAAGTCTGAAGAAATTCTTCAAGGTGGGAGTTAATGCTTGGGAAATCAGCCTTAGAATAATCACGGATGTATTTAACAGACGGTTGGCGTATAGGAATTTCAATGGACAGGTTGAAAGTTATGATACAGTGATCACTTAGACCACTAGTACACGAAAGCGATTGAACTAATTCTGGATTGGATACAAGGACGAGGTCTAGTATGTTTGAGCCTCGAGTTGGTGCACACACTGTTTGGGTAAGGTTAAACGTAAGGACCAGATCCAAGAAATATTTTGATGGACGAGATGACGCAGTCAAGTTATCCCAATCGATGTCTGGAAAATTGAAGTCGCCACAGAGTATGAAGTTGGCATGAGAGAATCTAGACTGCAAATCTTCAAGAACAGAGTGAAGGTCGCTTATGAAGGAAGGATCCGTGTCGGGGGCTCGATAGCATGCAATTAGAATGTTGGTGCAAGAGGGAAAATTAAATTTGATGCAGAGTATTTCGCTATGGCAATTGATATCAACTGGGGTAGAAGAAAGGCTTGTTTTCACCAGAGCGAGAATGCCGCATTATTTGGTCTAATTCACCGGGTCGATGCTTCCTTGAGAGGGGAATAATGCCACGAAAATTTGCAGTGTTTGTTCATTCTTCAAATCTGCTGCCACACAACTTTTCGCTTTGTTTGCGACGCAAGACGCGACTAGAATTATCTCGGCTGATCACAGCCAGGCAGAGTTGATTCCACGTTGTTCCGGAATGTTCTAGTAACTTTGCACGCTTTATCTCGAAAGTTCGCTATCATCTTTAAATTGAGCACGACCGACAGCGGCGGGCATTCTGTTCGACGACCGCCATGCACACTTTTCGCTTCGACGCCACCGAGTTATTCAGTCCATTTTGGGCGCAAGTAAGCCCAATAAACAGTTTTCTTTTAGAAGACCCCTTCTGTCCGTCTTCATCGCTGCTTCTACTGCCGTCACTACTACGTGACAATATGATCACGGCGGCGTCAGCAAGACAGCAAGACAACGTAAGCGTCTGTGGGAAAGGTACAACGAGACGCCTCCAGCATGATTGAGGTAATTTAAACGAAAGCTATAACGGTGAAAGCTTGTGCAGCATCATTCTCATTCCTTTTGCATGCCGGCTGAAAATGATTTCAAAGCAGGCAAATGAGTATGTGCAGCACACACTCGTTTTCTTAAGCGTGAAAAAAAATGCGTGAAAGCTTAAAAGAATACTGTAACCCGGCCAAAGCATTAGTAATGATGTAGATAAAGGTGATTTCGCTACTCAAGCTGAAATTTTCATAGCAGTGTTACAGCACCAGATATATAGCAGTCACGTGTAAATGACCGCAGGAGGGCGAAATTTCTTTAATGTAATTATTTCTGTAAAGCCACGCGGAAAACAAATATATATGAGTCTTTTACATTTTCTATACAGGTGTGCTCCTCCTGCCGGTGAAGGCACCAGCACACAGGAAGTCTGCGTGGGATCCATCCATGATCCATTTGTGTCGAATATTTACATTATGCTTTACTGCTCGCATGGAAATCGTCAAACTGGTGAGCACGTGCTTAGTGTATTGTGGCAGGCGTGAAGGTTTAACGTGTTTACAAGGAGTAAGATTGCATACAGCTAGTGATGTCTGATTGCATTTATACATAGTTTATTGAGCAAGGAAGGACAGTGTAAATAGAACTGCTTATCAAAATAATGCAAATGAATCATGACTTATAGTTTTCAGATGACAGCAGAAATAGGTGTGGGTTACACGCAGTGCTGCTCAGTAATTTTGGATTTCTCTTACTGACCACAATGTAGCCTCATTTTGATAGGTGCAAAATGCAAAATCATGCATATACTAAAACTGAAGGCAGTCATAAAAAATTGAACTTGTACCCTTCCTTGCAACATATTTTGTAGTGATTTCTTTTATTGAATATAAATAGACTCTAATATGAAATCGTTTGTGGCCATCAGTTTGGAAAATCTGCAATCAAGTTCATGCAGCTATTATGGAAACAGTTATTTTGGTAGTAATAATTGGTTTTGCACAGAGCATATTTTAGTCATACGTGAAACTAGACTGCAGTTGGACTTGCAGCTTCAACAGTTTCACATATTTGGGAACGCAATGTCTAGCTTGTTCGAAGATTTCAGTGTACAACATAACTTGCTGGTGATGATGTGCGTCAAATGCAGATGTGATGGAGCACTCTCACCATAAGATCTCGTGCTCAAAAGCCCTGATGCCAAATCCACCTTCGCTCACGTCTAAGCTGGACTGGTTACCTAGCTCGGTGGCCATGCCAGGCTCCTGAATGATTACATCAGCTTTTTGCAAAGATGTCAAGGGCTGCACGGCATGGTCAAGAGTTCTATTCGAAGATCAGCACAGCTTGCATTGTGCAACCGAACGCATTCATGCACACTCAGCTGCAGGATATTGACACCACCGGCGAGTGGTGATAATAGCAGGAGCATCAACATCTACAACAAGGAGGAGGAAACAGACCATTCAGGTTCTACCTGACAGACAGGAAGTGTACGATCAGCTGCGTGTGGGAATCGCACTCACTGCAATGGTTTTCACATCTAGCTTTGTCACAAGCAGTCAGTGCACCTTTTATTTTTTTCAAGTTTAACAGCATACTGCTAAGAAGCTCGTCAACCCTTCTTCATTTTGGTTCTCTTCTATAAACACGACCATATTTTTGGCTTTCAATTCATTAGTGGTATGCATGACAACAGAGATTACTTTCAAGGCGAAAGCCTTTTATAGGCCCATTACCTGCAAGCAGGGATATTCTCAGAAAAGTGTTACAGTATACCTATCGATCAAACGTGATTGAGGTCTCCACCAAGATTTCGAGATATGATCTCTGGGTCCTTCCCTCAAAAACCTTTTCTTTCTTCAATAATAATAATAATAATAATAATTGGTTTTTGGGGGAAGGAAATGGCGCAGTATCTGTCTCATATATCGTTGGACACCTGAACAGCGCCGTAAGGGAAGGGATAAGAGAGGGAGTGAAAGAAGAAAGGAAGAATTAGGTGCCGTAGTGGAGGGCTCCGGAATAATTTCGACCACCTGGGGATCTTTAACATGCACAGACATCGCACAGCACACGGGCGCCTTAGCGTTTTTCCTCCATAAAAACGCAGCCGCCGCGGTCGGGTTCGAACCCAGGAACTCCGGATCAGTAGTCGAGCGCCCTAACCACTGAGCCACCGCGGCGGGTCTTCTTCAAAACACATGCTTTCACATTCCTCCACGTAAGCAGGCAAGTGTCCTCATAGTTAAATATTTATTATTTAATTAGCAAGACTACTTCTTAATACCTGCGCTTCAGCCTACTGCGCATGCGTGTGACGGCACTGAGTGGCGACACCATCGTTCGAAAGGAGCGCTTCCCAGGCAATCTTTCCAGATGCTTCCTGAATGCTGATCTCGAAGGATGCAGCCTAAGCGCTCTCATGTGTCTCCAGAAATCAAGCGTGCGCGTGCTAATGCGAAAGTGTTGTGAAGCGAACAGTTGTGTAGTCGTTAATCAATTCCTTCGCCACACATCAGCGACGCAAGCCACGGCACTACGCTAAAGGTTTTCGCTTCACCCCACTGTAGGTCGACAAAGTGACCTCCTGAATTTTTCTTAGGTGCTGCAGTTTTTTCGTGAGTCAAGAAGTGTCCCAAGTACTTTCTGCCTACCGTCCGCTAACTTCCTGAGTGGGCAATTCAACAGAGGCTTTGGTGATTTTGAAGAAATGCCGTTCCTTGTAGTGCCTCCGTACATGCTCTGTTTGTGAACAACACACATTTTATTTGGTGCTTCAGTTAGAGACAGGAAGACACCAAAATGTTTTCCTTCTAGTATCACAGTGTTGACTGGACATGCTTTCACCAGTGCTTTTCTGTTTGCTTTGGTGTTTTTGGAGAGCTAGCAGTCCATAACATGCTCAACCTACAGCACGGTCCCTGCGTCTGCAGTCATTTACAGCATCTCTTCAGGGTGCAACACACCCTGCGTGGCACTGTTTGTGTGGTAAGATTGCAACGTGCTTTACTTCATGGCATTTAGTTGCCTCTGTGTGCTTGCTTTCGACTGTCTCTTTCAAATGCTTCATGTGGTAATACAGAAATGGTGTTTTTCTTGACGGAAAAGTGAGGCGATTGTTTCATGCTCATTATCTTCGAGGTGACAATGCAAGGCTTGGGCAGAGTTTTGTCAGGCTGCCCATTCCCATCTTCGAACTGAAATTTGTACCCGTGACGAAAACCTACAAATTCTACATTAATTCAGTTGAATGTAACTGGAAGTATAAATTATACAGGTGGACGTAATTTCAATAATAATGCTCCAAATGGCATTTTGCAGATGGAAGGGTATGATCAAGTTTAGTAATCCAGCTGGAAATTGACTGTAATACTAATAGTACTGAACTTTGTTATTGATTTTTCTGGGTTACTCTTGTGGTGTTGCCAGGTCCGGGATTTTTTCTCTTTCCGTGATCTGGGGTCCAGGATAAATTTCTGTGCTGGGCTATCAAACTCCCAGTGAAACTGTGTAAAATCTCATTTTCACTGATTCAGCTATTTGCATTTTGCTTCATTTATATTGGGGATATTTTTCGGCGGCCTTAAGAAAAATCCCCGACAACCTGTTTACCCTCTACACCGTCAGTGTGACTGGACCGTCAGTTTACGTGCTTCCACCTTTTTTTTGGCAAAGGTGACTACTGGGTACTCCTCTTTGCATGTCAGGCAACAATAATGTGCGGATACACCACTGTTGAACGTTTTTGAAAGGAGGGTCTGTCAGAAAATATCTTTGTACACGAGGCATATTGTTCAATATGTAATGTTGCACTAGGTAATAATTCGCAGTATGGCTGCATAATGAATTCTAGGATTTATGAAGGACCGTGATGAAAATGAATTATTTTTGCAATACAGGCTTCCAGTAACTTTTCGCTGTACTTATAAAACACACCTTGCTCAGACAAGTTGCTACACCTAAAAGGCATAGGAACTTGTCTCGCTTCCCGATGTAGTAGGAGGACACGTAAGCTCAGAATTTAAGGGCATTTAATGACTTTGTTAATGGCTCCCTGCAGTGGTTTCTCTTCAACACACACTCACTGTTGTTCATTCATGTTCGCACATATATCAGTATTACCTCAACACAGGTTTCACACTCTTGTCCTTGAACTCTTGTACACTGCACTTCACCTACATAATATTATTGTAACTGGTTTCTCACTGATTAGCACTTATCTAGTTCACTGCCGCAATTACATTATTAAGCTTCAAATGAAGCCAACAGCACACACGCTTCACCCCCCCCCCCCCTCTTTTGCACCTTAGTACAGTCAATGTGCCAGCACGGTGTGGTTGGTAGTGTGTGCCTGGCTGGCGACCCAAGGGTCTTTGTAGCCAGACTAAAATTTAATCATAAATCTTGTAGCTGAAATCTATTGCTTTATGAGGTGAAGTAGTTTGAGACATATGCAGACATTTGATTTAAAGTACAAATCCTGTTTTCAGTGACTTTTATTGCAGATATACCCCCGTGGCGCGGTTTTTTGACACAATGCCGGCTGGCTAAAGCTGGGATTTTGCTGAATGGCAGCCTTAACGATGCCGTGTTATAAAGCTCTCCTTGACAGTGGTATGTGCAAGCTTTCGATACCTTTCTTTTCTGGTTGCACATATCGCCCAATAAAATGTTAACACTAATTGCGGTGCCATCACATGCCACACACCAGTAAAGGTATTTCCTGGTACTAATCGCTAAGAAAATAATTTTTTTTTGTGGCAGTCCAAAACAAAAATAGCAGCCTATTTCCACCTTACTTGGTTTGGTTTCATACTTCTGCTTGAACTTGAAGGGAAAAGCCAGAAAAGCTGTACAACAAGGTAATTTTTCAGGAAGCATAAATTTAATGCACAAGCAATTTAAATGACTCTAATATCGTCAGTTTGCAGCCTGTTCTACCATTATATTCGTAGATGAATACTTTCTGTTCTTGCCTCTTGGAAACTAAGAGTCAAACTTGCTTACCATGTTTCAAACTGCCTTAATAATGCTGCAAAACAAGTCAAGTCAACTTTATTCCAGACATGTAAAGAAAATCACACGGCTGATGAGTAGGGAAAAAAAAGCCGCAATATTGCGGCTTGACAACGTTCCCTTCCCCTAAACTACATCGGCGGCAGGGATAATGAAAGCATTTAAAGCATACATACAAACATACAAAGCACTTAGTTCACAATTTGAACATGACAAAAAAGAAATCGAAAAAATAAGAACGTACGGTTTATCCACAACTGGAAAAGCAATCAACATAATATATCTTACATCATATACAAAAAGAAAAGGCATTTCAAAGCAAACACATTCCAACACAAAGAGCAATCAAGGCATCGCAAAGGTGAGGCTAGCAAAAATTATAAAAATAAAGTTTTCATCTGTTGGCTCGAAGGTAAACTAACGGAAGAGCTGGGTAGGCGAAATTGATTAAGCAAAGTAGGTAAGGCGTAGTTTAGTGTCTGAAATCCGTAATTAGTGCGAGGACGTGGAACATACCAATCTTCATGATGGCGAGTTAGATGGGAGTGCGTATTTTCGCGTAAATTGATAGTTTCTTCTAAGAACGGCATTCGACGTTCGGACAAAGAGTACAGTTGGAGGAGGCGAAAATCATAAAACGAGGAAACTTTAATTATATTATATTTTGAGTATAAAGGCCCAGAAGACGAATAAGAAGGCACATTTGCTATTGCTTTCAGCGCGGTTTTTTGTACCGTTAACAGCTTGTTTTTATTGGTGGCAGTAGTGCTGTCCCAGATTAAGTTACAATATCTTATATTGGATTCGAACAGTGCTATATACAGAAGAAGCTTGGTTCTAACAGGTAGCATATATTGCATTTTTCTAAGAATTCCAACTGTACGAGACAACTTGGTCTGTAGATGCTCAATATGAGCATCCCACAGCATGTATTCATTAAAGTAAACACCCAGGGATTTGCCTACCTTAGCTATTTCTATGTCAATCACCCCCAATCTCAGAGGATTTTCTATGTTATAATTCGTGTTTTTGGCTCTGAAAAATACAGCTTTTGTTTTACTTGAGTTAACTAAGAGAGAATTTTTGATAGACGATAGATGCAGTTTATCCAAGACTTCATTTCCTTTTGCCACTAAGCCATTTACGTCTGAGCCAGATAAAAAAAAAGTGGTGTCATCTGCATACAATACATATTCAGCTTCATTCTCTATATTTATTAGATCGTTAATATATATATTGAATAGCAGCGGACCCAGTAAGCTTCCCTGGGGAACTCCATGCTTAAGAGGCCTGTAAGCAGAGTGAAAATTATCGACAGTGACAAACTGTTCGCGGTTACTGAGGTAATTGAAAATTAAATTAAGCATCTTATCCCTAATACCGTATGCAGAAAGTTTTAAGAGAAGGGTAGTATGATTTATTCTGTCAAAGGATTTTGAGAAGTCTACAAATATTCCTAAAGTGATCATTTTGTTCTCGATGTTCGTGAGAATGAATTCTTTTTGTCGGAGCAGTGCCAGTTCTGTAGGTGAGTGCTGCTTAAATCCGAACTGTTTCATTGTAATGACATATTTTTGAAGGAAATCAGACAGGCGTACAAATATTATTCGCTCTAAGTCCTTGGAAAATATTGGCAAAATAGATATAGGCCTGTAATTATTGAGAGAACCTTTAGAACCGCCTTTGTGTAAGGCAATCACTTTTGCCTTTTTCATTTCAAAAGGGAATACACCTGTATCTAGAGCTAAGTTATAAATGTGAGCTAGAATTGGACAAATAACATCTATAACATGCATAACTGGTTGCATTTTAATTTCAAATGGGTCTTCACATTTACTAACCTTCATACGCCTGAAGGCTGACAGTACCTCCGTGTCGTCACACGAAGTAAGGAAGAGAGTATTGGACTTATAATTGTCTATGTAATCAATAGCACTAGGATCATGTCCAGAATCTACAAGAGAAACGAAGTAGTCATTGAATTTGTCAGCTAGGTCTTTACCGGTAAATGTTTCGTTATCAATAATTAAACTGCTAGGCACATTAGATTGCTCCTTACACAACAGTGTGTTTAGTCTTTTCCAAACGATCTTTTGATCTTTGATGCCATAAAATAGGTTGATGCGATAGTCATTTTTCGCTTTTTTTTGGGACAGCATTTAGTTTATTCCGATGTCGTTTGAAGACTAAGAAGTCTTCTGAGTCGCGACTTTTAAGGAATTTCTGATTCAGTTTGTTTTTCTTTGAAATCGTTTTAAGAATATGGGCCGTGACCAAGGGCTTGCGAGCCTTTTTAGCTGCTTTAACCGTCTTGTATGGAAAACATTCTCTATAAATTAAAATGAACTGTTCTAAGAAAAAATGGAATGCTTCATCAGCATTTTTATATTTCAGTACAGACCCCCAGTCAAACTTGATAACAGCACTTCTGAAAGTATCTAACGTGTCACAATTAATATGCTGTATTTTCTTTTGTATTTTCATGCTAGGGTTAGTATGTGTGACATCATAAGTACAAATTGCGTAAACTGGAAGATGGTTACTGAGGGAACTGTCAATGACTCCTGCCGATATAAGTGCAGTCGACTTGCTGACAATTAACAGGTAGAGCATTGCTGCTGACGAGGGAGTTACGCGTGTGGGCAGTTTAATGATATTTTGAAGGAAATAAGATTCCAGAAGAAGCAGCATACGAGTTCGTCGAGGGAGAATTTTCGTCTGTATTAATGTTGAAATCCGCGCCTACAAAAATAGTGTAACCACAAGCATGTGCAAATTCAAGGACATTCTCCATATATTCAAAAACGTCATCGATATTGCCGTCTGGAGGACGATAAACAACAACAAATAGAATTCTGCCAGTGCGCACAGAAAGGATTTCGTAATGAGCTGTTGACGCAGTTATTTCATCTTCCTTCTCACAATGCATGCTATCTAACACTAGCAAGCAAACGCCCCCGCCCCGTCTACCAACTCGATTCAGGTGAAAGGTATGATAACCGCTAAAAGAAAAACCTCCATGATCGTTAAGCCACGTCTCTGTGATCATAACTGCAGTGTAATTGAATTGAAATTCGTTTAGAAACTCATGTAAAGTTTTTTCTTTACCTCTTGCCGATTGCAAATTATTATGCAAAAGTGACAATGCTGATTCTTTTCCAACAGTCGCATTCAGGTCACTTGGTTTGAAGTAGCTGTTCATGATGGTTAGCAGTTTTTCTATTTAAAAGAAACACTACAAGCAAGTGCTCTCACGAGACGAGCTTTGCCAGGTCATCCTCCACACGAACAATATGTGCGGATTCTCCATTAGTTCTTCGGACTAGAACTTTACCGTTGGTGTGCCAAGCGTATTCAAAGCCATTCTCGTTAGCCCATTTCCTGGCAACAAGGAGAAGCGACCTATTTCGCTGAGTAAGGTTCTCAGTGACAGATACCTTGGATTGCAAGTCTCTCAGTTTCTTGCATTTCTGAATCCAGTTGTCTTTCTGTTGTAGCTGAGAAAAACGAATGATTATCCCAGGAACCTCATCTGGCCTCGATGGCACTCTGTGCAAGGCCTCAACTTCATGCAGATTCAGATTTGGAAGGTCTACTGTGCTACCAACTTCATTGATTTTCGAGAGCAAGTCTTCATAATCAGAGAACGGTACGCCATGAACAACCAAGTTGTGGCGTCTGCTACGCCATTCTAAATCATTTACTTCCAATTTGAGCTGCTGAACCTCGACATTATAATCACGGGCCTCCACAGCTTCAACTCGCTTCCGGAGTTCCTTCAGCTCTGCATCATGCCGAGCTACTGCCTGCAGTACTTCATCGTATTTGTCTGACATTAGTGTGACAGCTCTCTCGATGCCATCAACCTTTTCAGGGAGATTTTCTAGTTTTTCTAGTTTAGCATGGATTGCCGTCAAAATCTGGCGAGTGTCCATAGGTTGCTTATCTTTCCCGCTACCCGCTCCCCTAAGTCGAGATGAATAGCAGTTAGTGCACGACCATGTCTGAAAGAATGTTTCCGCTTCGTTTTTAGCCGCCGCATCTGTCACCCCAGAACACTTGCCTAGATGATACGAACCAGCACATACCGAGCACTGCATAAAACGACCTTGAGCTGAGAGCACTTTTGAGCATGCTGCAGAGTCGTTGTCAGAGCCAGACATGGTGAAATACAGGAGGAGTTCAAAAACAACATATAACCACAAAGAACGCTGAGTGTTGCACGCTCGGCAGCGGCGGGAGCAGAATAAAAATCAACAGGTGAAGTAAAAGAAAAGACTAACCTGCAATGGACAACAGAACAGTCTTTAGCACATCCGCTCCATGTCACCGCCTCTGCCGATGTGAGTAAAGTGGGCGTGGCGGCCAAAGCGCGATAAGTTGAAGAAAACAGCAGCGTAGTGGCGCCAGTGGTCGTGGCCTGCTTGTATCGCTACTCGTCCCGTGCACCTCGAAGATAGGCTGCAGCGCTCGGTGTCCCGTTAGAAACAGAGCTGCCGAAGATCCTTTCCGGCTTTTGGCAAAGGTGAAGCGATGGGAACTGCAATAGATGACAGAACAGTCTTTAGCACATCCGCTCCATGTCACCGCCGCTGCCGATGTTTACCCTCCATGTACACACCGCGCTGTGCATCTTAAGTTTTCCATTTTTTTTTCACGTAGTCAAGGACTGTACTAGCATTCTTGCCAATGCAGTTCACGACGATAATCTTTTGCACTTCAAGTGCTTCTTTGATCAAATAATATATGAGCTGCACAGGAGCTTGGTTTTCATTACAGGCAGGGGCTCTCTTATTGTAATGTGGTAATGTATTGTTACAGAACAACTTAGATTTGTCCTCAGCATTCTTTCAGACTTTTGCCGACATTGCAACGCCTACACATGGCACGGTGGCCTTCATTGAACTGTGGACATCGTGTTTTTAGCGTGCATAGAGAGTTTAGGTTGTTTATTTTAATGCACAGTAAAGTAAACTACTTCGAAAGTGAACGCAATTCTTGAAGCATTACTCTCCTGCAGTGCACATTAGTGCCATCACATGGTCTTCATTGCATCAGTGTATTATGTAAAAGTTGCCTAACCACATTGTGATATACCACTTGAAAAAAAAAACAGCCCTAATATGTTTGTGATAAGGAGTGTACACAGTGAAGGTTATACACTTGCACACCAGGCAACAATCATTGCTGAAGCCTGTTGTAGGTTCCTTATTGTAGCAGTGCTGGTTCACTCTGACGTCACGCTGACAGCGACCTAGCATCATCCCCTATTACTTCACCCTCCTGTCTCTCAATTAACCCGTTTCATATCGGCAATAAATGCTGTTCTTCACTGACTGGCGCCCTGCTCACATGATGGCAGCGGTCCATAGTCGGCATGTCTACGCCAGCGTCCCTTCCAGCGTCTCTTCATCCGCCACCGAAGCCCTTGAACACATCAGGCAACGCTTGGCTAGGATGGCAAGCGTGGAAGAGTGAGCTCACGTTGTTTTCTACTGCTACCCAGCTGAACAAGCAGAGCAAAGAGGTGCAGGCAGCCACACTGCTAGTGACGGGTTGTGAAGAAGCTAGAAAATTGTACAGCACGTTCAAGTTTGAAGCAGGAGAAGACAAAAAGGACGTCGGGGTCCTGCTAAAACAGTTTGAGGATTTCTGTAAGCCCAAAACCAACCAAACATTTCACAAATTCCGCTATGGCTCGAGAAACCAAAAGGAAGGCGAAAGATTCATTGAATGGCTGACAGAGCTACGAATACTAGGAAAGAACTGCAAATTTGGTGAGCTAGAAGACCGTATGTTGTGCAGCCGCATTATTTTGGGCATTCGAGACAGAAAATTGCAGCAAAAGTTGATCTTTGGGAACCCGTCTTATCAGAAGACTGTCGAAATCTGCCGCACCCTAGAACAAGGGAAAGAATAGTTCCGCGAGATAAGCGAAGCGGCAGGAACCACCCATGAAATAAGAGTTCATGTCGTAGGTGCTAAAAATGACGACTGCAATAGATGCGGTTATCAGACGCACTGTAGCGGAATATGCCTCGCGAACGGTAAATCTTGCAAGAAATGCGGCAGGCGGAACCACTTCGCAGAAGTATGCAAGTCGTAGCCGCATTCACGAGGTGCAATTCAGAGAAGAACATAATTGCAGGAGCTGCATGTAGAAGACGGGATTACTTCTTAGAAGCTTTGACAGTGCACACACTGACGGCAGACAACTGGAGTGCGATTGTGGACATTGAAGGGACACCAATGAAGTGCAAATAATACACGGGAGCAAACTGCTGCGTTATTTCAAGAAAGGACATTAAAGAACTGGCAGATAAGACAGAACAGACCTGCCTGGTCACGCTTACGGCATTTCTTGGACACAAAACCACTTCCCGCGGGAAAGTACGGTTGTTGCTTTCTGCAAACGACAAAGCTCACGACGAAACATTTTTTATTGTGGAGCAAGACGTTCCGGTAACACTGAGTGGTACAGCAGCCCAAAGTTTCAGGTTTACCAGACGCTTGCAGAGCATTCAGCACGACCAACTCTACCCACCAGCAGAGCCATTTGCAGAAGTCTTCAAAGGCTTCTGGTTCTGCAGCTAAATGACTTCGAGTACAACATGAAGCTGAAGCCTGGTGCCGGGGTGTCATCGTGCCAGCTACAAGAGTTCTGGTGGCCTGTTAAGACAAGGTGAAAGCAGAACTACAGCGCATGGAAGAGCAGCGCGTCTTAACAAAAGTAAACGAGCCTACTGACTGCTCTAGTTCCATGATCACAGTAGTGAAAAAAGGTCAAAGTATGCATTTGCCTCGATCCAAGAGAGCTAAACAAATCGCTTTTGCAAGAAAAATACCCTATGCCGACAATGGAGGACGTATTTCTGCGACTTTCCGGGGTTGTGTTTTTCTCTACTTTAGATGCCGAATCAGGATTTCGACAGAATAAATAGGGCGAGGCAAGTTCAAAACTCTGCACGATGGGCATGCCGTACGGCTTCCACCGGTTTCTTCGCATGCCGTTCGGAATCGCCTCAATAAAGCAGCAATAAACCGCTTGTTAGAAGGATTACCTTGCGTGGTGCTAATTATGGACGACATATTGCTCTGGGGAAGAACTAAAGAGGAAAACAACTACCACTTAACAGTCCTGTTGACTCGCTGTCAAGAGAACAATCTTAGGCTGAGCCTGAAGAAATGCGCGTTTTCGCAGCCCCAAGTGCGTTACCTGGGCTACATCTTCACTGCAGAAGGCCTGCGAGTAGACCCACAACGAGTTCAAGATGTACTACTAATGCCAGCGCCCAAGAACAGTAAGGAGGTACAAGTATTTCTTGCCTTGATTATTTTTGTGCAGCGGTTCATTCCTAGCATGTCTGATGTGGCTGCCCCGTTCCGAACATTCCGCAAAACATTGCGTGGACCGAAGAGGAGGAAAGAAGTTTTAAGAGGTAGCGGCAGTCTTTGGTAGAAGCACCTGTGCTATCGTACTTCAACCGGAGTATATCTACCATCCTCTCAGTCGATGCCAGCGAACTGCGAGTTGGTGCGCTTCTTATTCAAGAAGGCCGCCCTGTCGCTTTTTCGCCTCGGTCGCTCACAGGCGCACAACAGTGCTGTGCGCAAATTGAAAAAGAGACGCTTGATATTGTGCACGGTTGCACGAAATTCCACGATTATATTAACGGCCAGCCAGGAGTAACCGTTGAGACCAATCACCGCCCTTTGATGCCGATATTCAAGAAGCAGTGGCATCAGTGTCCTCTTCGATTGCAACGCACGAGAGTAACCCTGCAGCGCTATCCTATCAATGTTATCTACAAACCGGGCAAATAACTATTTCTCGCAGAAGGTTTGTCGCAGTTTCCCAGCAAAGAGTGCATGGCGGAAGAGAAAAAGCAAATTCAAGTGAATGTGCTAGATTTCGTTTCTGCTTCAAATGAACGTCTCGGAGACCTCCTTACTGCAACCGATGACGATCCTTCTCTGCTCCAGCTACGTGTATATGCGGAAACAAGCTGGCTGGACGACAAGCGTGATGTCCCCGAAGCCGTCCGCCCATACTGGTCATACCGGGAGGAGATACACACCCAGGATGGCCTTTTATTTCGCAGTAACAAGGTAATCATACCACATTTGAAGAGAGCAGAAATTTTGTGTCCTCTTCACGCCGCACATTCGGGAGCGGATAAAATGAAAGAGCGGGCGAGAAGTGTCATGTTTTGGTCAAGCATCTATGCAGATATCGACCAGTACTCCAAAGCTTCCAAAATCTGCCAAACGCATCAACCACGCTTTGCGCAGATGCCACTTTTGAGCCACGAAGTACTTATCTTGCCGTGGGAAGCCGTGGGAATGGACTTGTTCTTTTACGGTGGCAGGCAGTATGCCATAGTCGTTGACTTCTATGCATTCTTCTTTGAAATACGCGAATTCCAACATGTGACAGCGAAACTGCTAAAATCATGGTGTGCGGAAATTTTCGCTGTTCATGGACTGCCCTTAAAGCTTTGCAGTGATAACGACCCACCGTTCAACAGCGCAGAATTCCAAGCATTTCTAGCCACGCTAGGTGTTGCACACGTCACCTCGAGCTCTTATCATCCGCGCTCTAACGGAATGGCTGAGAGGGCAGTCCAAGAGGCTAAGATGGTGCTGAATAAGTGCTCGTGTGGGATGCCAGACTTCCAAATGCCTTTATTCGAGTGGCGCAATGCCGCCAGGGATACTGTGGTGAAGTCTCCTGTGCAGAGGCTTATGGGAAGGCAGACGATAACTCTGCTGCCGGTACCGGCACAACACATGGTTCCAGAGATGGTGCCCAGCAGAACCGTGCACAGCAGACTCCAGGAAACACGCCAATGCCAGAGAAGCTACTGCAACCGTGGCTCCAGACACTTACCTCCCCTATCGCAGGGACAGCAGGTAACTGCGTACGACACGCTTCATCGGATCTGGGCACCTGCTATCCTCCTGAGGGCAACGAAGACACCGCGTTCCGCAATCCTGAAAACGGAAGACGGCCGGGAGATCAGGAGGACCCCGAAGCACATACGCGACGTAACCCCTCGGCCAGACGATCCTCCAGCGTCTGGCGACCCGGACGTCGCACTCGACCCCTCAGAGCTACGGCGAAGTACACGACAACGTCTACAGCCATGCCGTTACCCACTGCCGGAGAGACGTTAAACTATTTGTTTAGGAAAACAAAGATGTAGCAGAGCTGAGTGACTCTGACGTCACGCTGACAGCGACCTAGCATTGTCACCTATTACGTCACCCTCCAGTCTCTTCACAAACCGGTTTTCTATCGGCAGAAAACGCTGTTCTACACTGACTGCCGCCCTGTTCACAGTGGAGTGCACAGGGCTTGCCAAAACCAATACACATCCAGTGTTATCATGCAGCATTTATGAACCTTTTGCCAGAATACCACTGCTTGTGTGTGATGATGCCTCTCTGAAATATTGTGCTAAAGGCCACGTTAGCCTTGCATTTCTTGCATTCTTTGTGTGTTATCTTGCGGCTGTCATGCTTGTGCTTTTTTATTGTCGTGTTGCTCTTCTTCCTTCTTAATTGTGGTGCTTGCAACTTCACAGTTCTTTTTATTCTGCTTTGATTCCTTCGCCTCACCCTGACACATTTTCATGCTTAATGTGCCATGTGCACTAGATAATGCGTGTGTATGTGCACATTAAGATATCAACTAGTATGAAGCGAATAAACCAAGTGTCTTGCACATGAAGCTGTTTGTAATATGGCACAACCCTCCACCTTCACCCTCCACCTATGTATTCGTCCCGTTTTCTACGGTTGAGTAGCATATGTGAATACTTTTTTTCCATGTGACCTCTTCACCTTTCCAGACATTAAACTTTTCTCTCTTACTAGGAATGTTGCTGCATTAAAAGGAGCTTGCTGTTGCTGCAGCAGGTGCATAACGGTAGCCTTATAATAAATGAATCACTGGGCTCTGCGTGAGAAGTATTATTTCTCATTCTGCATTGTGGTGTTAACTTCCATCAAACGACCAGTCATCATCATCATCAGCCTGAATACGCCCAATGCAGGGCAAGGGCCTCTACCATGTGTATCCATTAAACTTCTCCTTTGCCAGCTGCACCCACAGCGCCCGCTTTTTCTCGGCCGATATACTATCATCGGGCGTGAGGGCCAACGCTCGGTGATTCAGCATAAAGTTGAACAGAGCTTCCAGTTGAATAGCGCCGCAGCGCCGTGCCGCTATCGCCTTCACTGCTTCCGTCTGGAGAGTCAATTTTCATTCTGGCGCGATTTCGTGCTTCTGTGAATGGACAGAGGTACAGAATTTTCAGTTAAGTTGTCTTTATTACAGTTTTTTCATGCGACGAAGTTAAGTTAAAAAGGGGTAAATTTTCAATATATATACTTGTTTTGCCTTCATTTTATGGGCGCACGAAGACTCTCCCCCTTGTCGCCGCATGTGCTGGTGAAGCGACAGTCAGGGACCGCCAAATAATCCTCAGTCATAGCGTTTTTCGCGCTCTGCCGCCAAGTTTCGTCACTTCCTGCGGGCATAGCAGCGGCAGCGTCGCGAAGAACATCGCTTCACGCAGTTGCCGCTCAACTATCCTCACTATTCTTGCGACTATTTGCGTCG
Source organism: Amblyomma americanum (assembly GCF_052857255.1). Lineage (NCBI taxonomy): Eukaryota > Metazoa > Arthropoda > Arachnida > Ixodida > Ixodidae > Amblyomma > Amblyomma americanum. Next base: position 97,126,100 of record NC_135499.1, on the reverse strand, counting down.
CGTTAAGAACCAACGCCAGATCCATATATTCCTTCGCTGGCCAACACAAACGTATGGGCTGATAAGCATAGGCCGCAACGCATTTCCCTGTTTCGTTCATCGGCTGTAAACCACGCGTACGCGCCGGAGATGCTCGGCTTCAGGCACGCTTTAAGACATCGGTGTTTTTTGAACTTGGCGCCAAGTAGCAGACGACAGTATCGATTGTTGTCATACTTTTGAAGCGAAAAGCTTCACTACGCTAGTCAACACCGCGCTTCGCGCGAGCCGGCGTATGTCGGAGCACGAGTGACGTTACGCACGGTGCAGGTGACCCCCGCCGACTCCGTCGCCTGACCTTTCGCTGCTGTTTCTCTCTCTCGCTCCCTAGACCTTACTGCGCAGGCGCCACTAGTAGCACCAAGCCAAAGGTGTTCCGCCGCTGCGCGACTTTCCTCAAAATCCAACTTTCAATTTTCAATTTTCTCTTTCTTCTTTCCCTCCCTGCTTTATCGCTTCCTTTACGGCGCGTTTCGGGTATCCATCGATATATGTGCCACGGTTACTGTGCCATTTCATATCCCCAAAACCCAAACGAAACAAGTTAGCCGACGACGTTTATAGAGTTCATTGCCGTTGACAACTTTGCAAGGGCCGTTCATTTTCTCGAAAGGAAAAGCGCACAACCGGCTCCGTGGGTCAGTGGAGAGCTCAATCTCGCTTTCATGTACGTGGCGTTGGTGCCCAACTGCACAAGCCTGCTTTGATTGCGTTCCGCACAATGGATAGGCAGCGCGCCCTCCCTGCCACCCTGCGAGGGGGCTTGCAGTTAATGGTTGATCGCGAGAGATTCACCAAACGAACGCTCCGGCCTAGCTATTGCTGCAGTGCCGCATGTCAGCCGGAATGCTGTCAGCGCTAATGCACTCAGGCCACATCTCTCTCTCTCTCACCACCGCCACATGTATCAAAGAATGAGGCGTCCGCATATCCAGAGAGCCAGTTATGCGCCTTTACTTTGCTCAAAATCACCGCCGTTTAGAACATTGTCAACACCAACGCCAAACAACACAGTGAATGCCGATATCCTTCGCTTTGTATATCCTCGATTAGCTGAGCTAATACACATTTTTTTTCTTTCTTTTCCACTTTCGTCATGCGATTCTGCGTTTACGAACCTTGCCACCTCCCCGATGTACGCGTCACGGGTACGCCTCGCTCAGGGCGGATCGGCGTATATCGAGAATAGGGCCCCTGGTAGAGGCGCTTGGATTGATTTGGATGTAGGACTAACGATTCATGACGCGGGTAATGGCGATGCCAATGGCCGTTAGGCAGCCCAGAGTCAAGAGAGTTCTAATTATTGTTCTGGCGGTGGTGGTAGTGGTTTTAATAAATATAATAGTAAAAAGGAAGGAAAAGATTTTTGCTAGCCCCTGCATCTGCCATCGATACTGAAGCACCTGAGCTGGGGCAGCGGAAATAAAGGACAGCAGGCTGAATGGAGAAATGAAATGAAAGAGGTGAGGGGACAGGAATAGAGGATAAGGGGAGAAGTAATATGTACAAACTATTTACACAATAAGAAATGTGTCCAGGTTGTGCGCGTGATTAGTTCATTTTAGAGGAATCAAATCACACACGCGCACAGCACAGTGTTGGTTACAACTAGAGTGGGGCGTCCAGTTATTAATCGTTCAAGGTAGAACTCGCGGAGCGTTCGGTCACTGCGTGTAACTACCTGACGGAGAACAGACGGGACGTCAAGCCCGTGTGTTCGAGGAATGCACAGAGGCTCACCAAAGTTCGCTCACGAGTGCGCGCACTGCCCTGCGGCCACAATAGCGTCTTGATGGAGTCTGGTAGTATGCCCTGCGCCCTATAGGCCGCGAGCATATCGCGACGAGCATCGGCGAACGCGGGACAGCGAAGGAGCAGATGTTCTAGTGTTTTATTGTTCTGGCTTTGAAATCGCCGCGCTTGTGGCTGTGGGTCTAAATTGAGAAAATTATTCAAATAATCGTGTCGTACATGCATTCGCACACATATAAAATGGGATGAAAGCGTGTAATAGTTGACTGCTTGAAATAATTCCTTCCTGAAAATGCAGGACTGCGAACGCAGGAATAAATAAAATCCAAAGGTAACAATTTCAGTTTGTTCATACCCTCAAAAACAAACATATCTGTTTCTGGTAATTTGTTAGCACATTTCCAAATCTTTCAATGGGCTGTAAGAACATGATGCATATTTGAATATCCTCTCCACTTAGCATGCAGAGGATATTTGAGTCCAATAGTCGCCTTAAGATGCAGAGGATATCGATACATGGACAATGGACGTTAGGACCATTTGTTGATATCCTCTGAATATTCAAGGTTTACTGGGATATGGCGTGTGCTCTAATGTTCCGCTTCTCCACCGTGGTGGCCTATTGCAGAACCACGAGCTGTTCCACGAGTTTGTGCTGAGGTACATATGCTGCATCCGCGCTTTGCGGTCTACACGCGTTCGGTGGAACGCTACTCAGCGTTCTATGCGACGCCGGTTGCAGCGCTCGCGTTTCAGACCGCGTTGCTGATGGCGTTCGGTGAAACCTTCTCCCCCCTTGCCCGTGCTTATAAAAAGGCCGTGAAGGTAGCGTTTGGTGTTAGTACTGTCCGACCCCTCGATCTGTGTGCGAGCTGTCACAACGTGGTCGAGGATACACATCATCAAGCTCAAGTTCCCTCCTTCTAGAAGGTAAGCTATAATCAACGTAATTTTCATCTTGTGCAAAAAGGCCCTCAGGGTTTTGTGTCAAGAGGTTGTAATAATGTGCGGTAGTAGAGAAGCCGGCACAAGGTGTGCATGTGTTGCACAGGGTCGTCAAAAATATTTGCGAATGCGGCCCCGCGTGGCCGCGCTCTGCGGAGCGTCAGAGCATCTAAACAAAGCGGTGCAGGCGCTCAGTGGCCCTGAGGAGTGCTTCGTGTCGTCTGCGACGGTGAAGAAGAGCACTGTGCTTGCATTGCAGTGAAGCGCACCAGACTGTGTGGAGACAGCGTCCGAGCCCACCGACACGGCGTTGAGGGAAAGCGCACTTATCTCATTGCAGCGCGTTGTCTTCGCTTCGGCCTGCAACTCAGTGGCCTGTTTTCTCAGTGCCACGATGCTGGTGACATATATGTGTTGCTGGAAACTTATAACCCTTTCCTGCTAGTGCAAAAACAGCCGGAGAAATGACATTTTTTTCCTGGGAGTATTTTGCTTGTGTGGGCCTCGGAACTAACCTCCATGATCAAAGAATGAAAATATTTACTTCGTTATGTTCAAACTGAACCCACACATATGTGTGGTCTGGGCTTTTTTTAGTACGACTTGTAGTACAGTAAAAGAAATGAGTGCTTGCGAATTTGCACCCCCTAAACTCTGGTATAGAAAGCTTTAAAGCAATTGCTATCGCTTGTCAGACAGCGATACAGCGCGTGCGACTTCCTCACAAGTTTCCTGGCAGCCTGCAACACCTAGCATTCTAGATGGTGTCAACCATTTTTTCCAGAAAATGGTCAAAACCATCTGTATGCTTGTCAACTCCAGGAATTAATTGCTGCTACGTACACTGATGGCTTTGTCAGCGTGCGCGTCATCAAGTCAATCTCCGTCACCACTACCAGACCTGCACTGTTTTGGTAATGGACAGATAGGTACTTCACCGATAGCGAGGCGAAAATCCACTAGCTGTATAACCTTATTTTAAACAATATTACCAAGCGCCAATATTGCTCCTCGAAAAAAAAACGACGTCAAAGTGCTAGCGGCTTGCCTTCGATGGCTGCGTTCGGGAGCTACCATGCAGCTTGCGTCCCTGGTCACATCGGCAAAAATAAAAAAAATAATGTGTATTAGCTCACCCAAACCAGGATATACAAAGCGAAAGATGTCAGCGTTCACTGTGTTCATTGGCGTTGGCGTTGACAATGTTCTAGACGGCGATGTCTTTGATGAAAGGAAAGGCACATAGCTGTACCCTGGATATGCGGACGCCACATTCGTGCTTTGAAACATGTGGCGGTGGTGAGAGCGAGCTGTGGCCTGAATACATTAGCACTGACTGCGTTGTGGCTGACATACGGCACTGCAGCAATAGCTAGGCCGCGGCGTTCATTTAGTGATCAATCTCTCGCGATCAGCCATTAACTGCAAGCCTACTCCCAGGGTGGCAGGGAGGGCGCGCTGCCTATCCAATGTGTACGGAACGCAATCAAAGCAGGCTGTTGCAGGTGGACACCAACGCCATGTACATAAAAGCGTGATTGAGGTTTTCACGTACTCACGGTGCTGGTTGTGCGCCTATCCTTTCGTGAAAATTAACGGCTTTTGCATAGTTGTCAACGCCAATGAACGCCGTCGGCTCACTTGTTTTGTTTGGTTTTTGAGGTAAGGAAATGGCACAGTAACTGTCTCACATACCTCGGTGCACACCCGAACCGCGCCGTCTCGGGTCCTTCGAATGCATCCATCTGTCTTGCGTTCGGGTTCTCCCGGCAGCCATGTTGGTGTCCCGCTGACAGACAGCAACTACTGGTGAGTGAGCTTGACCTGTTTGCCTCGATAACTATTACACATTTCACCCGCAAATTAACAGATCAACTTTCCGCTATAGCGATTGCTGCGAAATCAGTTCCAGGTTTATTTATCGGCTTGTAATTTTTTCCCGCAAAAATAGGAGCCGCAGCCCGCGCGTGTCCCGTCATTGTGCCATTGGCTCGGGTCCTTCAATGCGTCCCTTCCTAGGTTCATATTCTTCCCGCAGGGATGTTAGTCTGCCGCTGATAGACAACTACTACTGGTGAGTGAGCTCGACCTTGTATCAAAGCACGAATGAGGAGTCCGCATATCCAGTGAGCCAGTTATGCGCCCTTCCATTCCTCAAAGACATCGCCGTCTAGAACATTGTCAACGCCAATGAACACAGTGAACGCAGACATCTTTCGCTTCGTATATCCTGGATTAGCTGAGCTAATCCACATGAATTTTTTACTTTGTTATTTTTTTTAGCTGGAGGAACAGGGTCACTACGTGCCGTGGTGGCCGAAACGCGCAAGGCACGTATGTCGGTGCACGTAACCCTAGGTGCATGGTCTAAATTAATCCGGAACCTTTCACGTGGATCCTTTGTAGCCCATGTGTCGCTGGGGATGTTAAAACCTTAAAACCCCATGATTGAATTCACAGTGTTTTTCTTTTCCAACGATGTTGTTGCTCTAGGGAACGCTTCCGGTGAGCGTGTTGAGCAAAAGCAACGTGTGCTGTGGATTTTATCGCCGTTTCTCTTGTCTGTTAACCTGATCGTGCTCGGCCAGCGCCTCCTCTGAAAGGATAAAGGAGGCGCTGGTTCGGCGTTTATAGCAGAAGAGCTCAAGATTTGTTCAGTTACAAACGCTTTCCGCGAATGCTTAACGTGTTCTTGAGAAGCGGCCGTTGGAGAAACGCGCCGCTCGAAAAATACACGCGGACGCGGCTCAGCTCATCATATTCGATGACCGCTGTAGAACGCTTAGCATTTATTTTTTATTAGTTTCTAAATTTTGCCACCCGCCGCGGTAGCTCAGTGGTTAAGGCGCGGCTATACTGAGCCGGAGTACCCGGGTTTAAACCTGACCGCGGCGGGCGCATTTCGATATAGGCGAAACGCAAATGCGCCACGTGCTGTGCGATTTCAATGCACTTTAATGATCCCCAGGTGGTTGAAATTATCCCGGAGCCCTCCACCACGACACCTTTCTTCCTTTATTAGTCCCTCCTTTATCCCTTCCATTACGGCGCGGTTCCGGTGTCCACTGAGTTATGAGAGACAGTTACTGCGTCATTTCCTTTCCACAAAAACCAATTTTGAAATTAAATTTTGTCTGCGGATGGCGGGGCACGCAGTAATCAGGCAGTGAGTGGCGAACAACGCAGCGCACATCTAAAGCGCGTTAACCACGAAGGCCTGCGTTCAAAATCTCGTCGTTGGCCCCGAATTATATAATTTGGTCGTACTGCACAAGCCGCTGCAAAATAATGGCAACGTATTCCTTGGGTCCGTAGTCTTGGGGTGCCACTTCAAGCTTCGTCGACACAACTCCAGCTAATGTGAGTCCTTAATGTCTATTTCCTTTGTTCGACTGGACTGAGCGTCGCCCTCCAGCAGGAATCAAAATGATTCATTACAGCGATGTTCCGTTTCATGTGGCATGCTCATCGGCATTGTTCTTTTGATGGAGTTTTTTTTTCTTCAAATTTTCATGGTTGCCTTGGCGAGCACAGTTCGTACTCGGTGGTAACCACGGTGCGAAGGCATCACTTCGAAATCGATGAACATCGAGAAGTAGATCCGAATCACAGCATAAATTGAATAATCTAATGAATATATAGAAAGCCTATACTGTCTAGCTACGAGTATGTTGAATGGAAACCTCGAAATTAATGTTGAGTGCTTCATTCCAATAGCTGTCGTCCGTGGACACGTTTTCTTCACTGCGCACAATATGGTGTCTCCTTAGAACGGGCTTGCGATATCCCAGTTCTACAATCCATTCTCATCGACACAAAATACAGCCAAGCGGTCTTAATTCATGGCATAATGGAGGGACACGTGGAAGGATAGGGCCAAGAACATAGTAGTTTTGTGGGGAACAAAAAATATCTTTAGTGACATGAATCGCAAGTCCACGACAGCGGCGTCCACTTCCCCGACGGGCAGAGAGCGCATTTCGGCAACGGTCAGACGCGAGGCCTAACGGAACCAAAAGAGTTTTACGCTTCATAGTAGACTGGGAAGTCAGCGTTCATAAAAACCGTAACTTTTCATTTTTTTTTCTTCGAGGAATACTCCAGAGTTTTCTGGAAATGTCTCACCACGCGGTAAAACCGAAACTCAACAAGTAGCCGCCACCTGCGTTCATACTGAAGCGGGGCCGGCCTTCTCATCAGTTGGTACCAAACGTCGCTGTAAGGAGGTTCACGACTGCCAGCAGAGCACTAAGGTGCACTCCTCATTTATCCCCTCGATGATTAGGGTGGTGTCAATTATTATGCACGAAAAGCTACTCAGCCACCTGTAACGACGACTAACGCAACAAGCCCGGACGCCACAGAAGAACAGCTACGATCACCATACTGAAGCAGATATGTTCCCTATCGTCACATTTCATCATGAGTGCCACCGTTTTCAACGCAGATGGCAAGAGCCAGGGGGGGGGGGGGGGGGGGGCAATTTCTGAGTATGTTACAGCTCTGCGGGACTTAGTGAACGCGTGATACTATGCCGCGTCTGACCTTGCGACCAGTTCATTATGGGAGTGGCGTCTTTGAGAGTCCGTGAAACACTATTGGTACCGGGATAATCAGTGATGTTCTAGACGGGTGTCCGCATTGCGACGCATAATAAATAGTGGCGGACGCTCCGGTGTTTGACTCAGTAGTACAATCTTGTTGAGAGGACATATGCAACGCCGTCCGCATCAGAAGTGCGTCTGGCGACAAGTCAGCAGACATAGTCAAGGCAACAGAACAACTGCAACCAAATCAGTATGTGTGGTTTAGATGGTTTCCATTCTTGTATAAGTTGAGTCGATTGTTTTGCCTTTTTAGGTGTGCACTTTGTAATTGGCCTATATAGGTGTCATGAGACTAAATGCTAAAAATATGGGTGTCTTCGCCTAATAAGCGTTCTTTCTTCTACCACTCAACCAGTGAGCTTTGTCTCCCTCCCTTTGAGGGCTTAGGCCCCCACCACACTTTCTTTTTTTTTTCTTCGATAAAAGTTATTCGCTCTCTCCGTCTACAAAGGGGAGGCAAAGAAGCGAGCCGGATCATGAGGTGAGCAAGCGAAAAGGTAGTAGTGGAACACGGCAGCATTTCGATGGAGGCCAAACGCTAAGGAGCGCGTGTGCTGTGCAATGTCAGTGCATGTTGAGGATCCCCAGGAGGTTGAAATTATTAAGGAGCCCTCTATTGCGGTACCTCTTTCTTCCTTTCTTCTTTCACTCCCTCCTTTATCCCTTCTCTTACGGCGCGGTTCCGGTGTCCACCGAGTTATCAGAGACAGTTACTGCGCCATTTCATTCCACAAAAACCAATTTTCAATTTTTACAACAATAGGAGGATAGCGAGGCTCTCGGGGACTCTTTTCATCATGGCTTGAAGCTCTCTCAGGTTCCTGGAACTTCGCGGTTTAAGTGGTCCTTTCATCGCCCCCCAAATCCCCTTTCTTCACGCTTGAAACTCCTTCGGTCGGCTCGAGAGGGTGAACGCGCCAGCAGAGGGTGCATGGAGGTGCGCTAGGCCGTACCCTTAGGATGTGTCCATCGAGTTGGGGCTTTACTCGCCAGAGCTTTGCACTTCGCTCCTTCACGTGCCGACCGAGGCGCGCGCTCTTCGCGATATTTTTCGGGTATAACTAAAGGACTTGTGATACGGCTGCAATGCCAGCTCGCCATCCCTCCAAGTTTTCCATGCGAGACAGCACGCGGAATATCCTTGTTTTGAAGCGAAAAGCTTTACTAAGCCCGATTTTTGAGACGCCAGCGGGGCCGCAAACATGACCTTGATTGTAGCTAGAGGTCAAACAAGGAATTTACGCCTGTTTCACGTATCCTGGTGGGCACGCGAACTGCGCCGTAAGCGAAGTAAAATCAAGGTTGGTTTTAAGAAAAGAAAATGACGCCTGCCTCACATTGCGCCACATCTACCCCCCTCCCCCCACCAAAAAAAAGCGAATTTTTCAATTTGGCTGTCTGAAATTTTCGGCAGGCTTTGGGGGTCGTTTGCAATCGGATTTGGTTCCATATCTCCGCATACAACGAGCACTAATACAGTTGTAAATATCACCGAAGCTATATTAAATATTTATGCTGTCTTGTGTGAGCGCCTTCAATGTCGTTTGGATGAAAAGAAGATGCTTAACAAATAAAAAAATGTGAAAACCGCCAATCGCTCGTCCACAAACGTAGCCAGGGAGATGCAGCTTTGCGCTTTCGACCAGGGTTAACCGGACCTGAACTGCCAGCATTTTTTTCTTTTCTTGACAGCCCCGTACAAAAGCAGGTCTGTTCGAACTTCGAAAGCAATAACGATCTCGTTTATTGCATACCATCCGCCGAATGTCACGAGATAACTTCTTTACCTCCAGACCTAAAAATGCACGACAGCGAACGACGGAAAACTGAAGATGCTCTCTGGCGGTAAGTGTCGTGCCATACCACGTGGCGTGTTCTGCTATGAAAAGGCGTTGAAAGGTGAAGCAAAATACGGCTAGAGAGTTGAAATTCAAAAAAAAATTTTCGCCTTAAAATAAAATAACTCGATAAAAATTTCACAAATGAATGGCAATAAACTGTTCTATGTAAACCGCCATCGTTTGTATTTTTACTTACAACACCTAAGGGTGAAAGTAACGAATGTTTGGCTGAAAACGCACTTTGTGCAACTTTATTATTTTTTTTACTTCGATGTACGCAGTTTAATCCTTGTAACATTTATTACAGATACCAGACATCTAGAGAATTAAAACGGCGGTTTCTGAATTTTCGAGAGGAAGCTGATATTTATAACAAAAAACGACGAAAATGGTGCATTTTCTTACTTCGATTTTTAAATATACCGTATAAACTGCATGTTTTGAATTATATCGAAAGCCAGGATCGGTGCAAATGTCAATGAAAACAATTGTTAAGTGTTTTACAAAAATTTCAATTTTTTAGTAATTATTGAGCAGCGCCTGCTTTGTCGCCTTTTCTAAATATTCACACCGCTCTCACCTCAAGAAATTTTTTATTTCGGCAAAAGTGTTTCAGAGTTTCATTACGCACATTAGGATAAGTTTCCATGATTTTTTAGAACAAATTGGAGATGGTCGAGCGCAACGTCAGGGATGTTTGGCTTGCAATGACCCCATGCAACTGACGTGGATAGCGGAGAACGACTTCATTTTATGTGCGTGCGGTGTGAGGCGGATGAGATACTTTGCTGCAGCTGCTAATCTATGTGGAGACCGATAAAATCAATGTCATTCTTCTTGACCACAGTTCTCTCATAATGAGTCTCGCGGGAAACTGTTCGCAGACTGCGCCACTCAACATCCATTTTTATTAAAAAACTGATAAACATCATCAACACTTGGCATAAGTTAGAAAGAAATCAGAATATGTTTAACTCATCACGAAATTTTGCTTTATATCGATGTCATTGACTCCAGCATTAAGCGGGCTGTGTGACGATGCATTTGGAAGCTCAAGCGATCACTCACAGGACCCTATTCATAGAGCGTTGTAATAGCCTGCCAGGCTGGTCGCTTTTTCTGGTGCTGGATCCGCTCTGATTCCGGATAATATAAAAGAGCGAAGCCAGCAGTCCCCGAAACTGAGGTTGCTGATCAGCGAGAGGGTACTGCATTTCGATGGATGATGCAATGCCGTTATGCCTAAGGGCTGTGCGATGCGCGTGCACGTCAAAAACCACTTGGATAGTAATTATCAGAGGCCTATACGCGTCTCACATAGCCAGATTCGCTTTGGTAAGCCTCATAACCGAACATTAGCTTTGGTAAGCCGCATTACTGAACACAACTGCAGATGACGATTCATTCCTTTGCGAAAGGGCCTGAGACGCTATTAGCATTCAAGTTGACATGATTCAGTAGACTCAAATATGTTCGCAGGTATTGACATTGAGCTTGCTGCTCTTGCACGTGAAGTCAATAAAAAGACGTCATCTGACCCGAAAGTGGGAGCATTTGTCGAATACATTGAAATGCTTGGGCAGATTACCAGCAAATTATCATCAGCCTGTCTACAGAACGAACGCCTTATTACGGGCTGGATTTTATACAACCCGGCCACTGACGTGGCACAGTGATATTGCCGATGAAGGCACGAAGGAGTTGATGATGAAGTTGTAGATATTTCAACTCTCCCCCTCTTACAAGTCCAGACGCACAGGTGGCCGCCGCTGTCGGGTCGATCTTTCCTCTATCTCTAGTCTTGTATTTATCTCTAGGCACATCTATTTGTAATCTGTATCTGTCTCTAGCCTGCACAATAATGCCCCTGGGTGAAACGCAGCGCCTTGTGGTTTCAGTTAATACTCGTTACATCGTTTCCAACCCCAAAGACAGTCCCGAATACAGCTACGACTATAAAATATTTCTTGTAACGTGACTAGATTATGTTTCGTATTAACTTTTTTTATGTATAAATCCTCACAAGCAGCTGAGAAACAACTTCAAAAATATAGGCCGTGGTGCCAAGTCATCTTTTTCTTTGTTACTTATGTTAATGTCTTGAAATGTTGGCGAAGCTGGTTTTTTTTGTGAGCTTGTATGTCAAAAATGGTTCTGCATTTACTTCTTCTGACTAGTTTCATCTGCACGTGATGATATGTAGTGCTTTAGTAAAGGCTAAACATCCGTTCGACTGAAGGTGCTAATATACCAATCCAATCGCATTTTTACCTACGCTAGCCTGCCACAGAGAACGCCAGTAATTGTATTTTTTGATAGATGTCAACTGGAAACTGTGCGTGGAAATGTGTTTTTCTTAGTAACGATGGGTTTAATGACCATAAGCAGTAGATACGTAATGATGGCCTCCTTTTCTGATGCCTTTTAAAGTACGGAATCGTGCACGAGACATTGACTGCCTATTTCAGTCTTGTAGCAGTGCTTTGAATGTTGTCAGGTAATGCTCTGCATTACAAACCAGTGTGGTCTTACTGCTGCTTCTCGGCTGAAAGCATGGCGACGAGAACTACAGCCACTCTGGCCGCCACATAAACAGCATGCATGTTTAGTAAGCATGGCAGGATTGTTCAGCTGGGAAGTGTTGCTGCTTGAATGCTGCAGCGCTATATACAGAGACTGTTCGCTGTCTGTGCAGTGCAGAAACGCAGACGCACACCCACTGCTAGGCATAGTGATAGCATTGATTTTGCTCGTATACCATGTGCCCTGTCTACTTTTGGTGGCCGCCATTTGTGTGTGTGGAGAAGTACGAGACCCACTGTAACAGGAGACCCACTGAAATGCAGTAGGAGGCCCATTGTAACATGCTGAAACGGTTGCTTCTTTTTTACATCATTGCCCGTTTACTTTTGACAAAGACTGTACATGTTGTATGTTTTGCTGTGTGCGCACCGTTGTAATTGCAGGAGAAAAGCAAGTGCTTCGCCGTGACTTGTCACTAGGCATCATTTGTCGGCCATTGGGGTCGGCCATTTTTCGTTTTGTTGTTCTGCCAAATTTTGATACTTTCTGACTATCAGGTATTGCGTTTTTCGTTTTTTTGTTCTGTTCCTCACGTTAGATGTTCCTTCGTGTATCTTCATGTTCAAAGTTTTACCGCCCCCTATGTAATACCCTCGTGACGAGGGCCGGAAATAAATAAATAAAATAAAATTGTCCCCCTTTTTCTGTATAACTGTTTTCTGTGCAGGCAACATTCCCAACCTGGCCATGGACAGATTGGCAAGAAAGGTCTTTCCTTGCAAATTCTCCCTGAAGGGCTGCGCTGCCCTGCTCTCATACATCGACAAGCCCGAACACGAGCAGGCCTGCGAGTTCAGGTCTGTTTCACCTCCAACTTTTTGTTCTTGTGGCCGCCATTGTTCTCCAGGAGTGGATGTTTGCCTTGACTTGTGCACACATGGTGCAACCAGGTGGCTGGTCAGGGTTCGAGTGGCGGAAACAGCGGCCAGGCTTCACGGCATCTGTTAATGAGCTCAGGTAGCCAACAGCTGGTAGGCATGCCTTCAGTGGCGTTATTGCTGTGCCCATTGTGCTGGAAGACAAAGCCTGCTACATGCTGCTACATTATGACAAACTACGAGTAATCTGCGCCTAGCTTTGCCAATGTTCTGTATTTCCTTAAGAACAAACTTATCGGGCGCCACGTGTGACCCTACGTGAACGTACGTACTCATGCTGCATGTCATGCTGGCCAGACCAACAGAGAAGTGAAATAGGCTTGCTGCTCGCAAGAATTTAGTATGCTTATCCTCTGTTGTGGAGGCCGTGCTCAAAATGCGCATTCCAGAGTCGTGTGCAAACAGCGCCGGTCTTGACTTCCACGCTTGGCTGAAGTGGGGAAACAGCACGCTACCGCGGAGTTGTCAGTGGGCGCCGATTCTGGGGTTCGCTTTGTTGCTCTATAAAATAGAGGTGGATAGTCCGGGTAAGTTTTTTCTCACTCACCTCAAACTGTATCCCTGCTGCGTTGTTCTCTTAATCAACGGCACTCAACTTCAGTTTTACATTGGAGCTTCCTTGCCTCACAGGTAGCATCGTGTTAGTAAGAACAACTCCTAATGTGCGCGAAGCCATACGGATGCGACGCTGAATTCGAAACTTTTGAGACTCTAACTGGACTAGATACAGCAGCAGCACACACTTTGTTCTGGTCAATTGTTTAAGGAAATACCCCTAGGTGGAGTAGATTTGTAACTCTGTACGAATTCGAGTTATTGATCAATTCTCTCTCGCCCTACCATAGGCTTGCTGTCCCGGTTAGCTCAGTTGGTAGAGCGAATGCTCCGGTGAAATGGTGGCCCCAGGTTCGAACCCTGGACCAGGACAAATTTTTTTAACTATAAGTTCCTGAGAAAGCTGCCTAGCTTTCCTTTGTAGCCGTAAGGCTGCACTTCGGTAGATACCCATGAGTAATTACTGCCTTGCACTTTGTTACGCTGCCAAATTCTGTCCGGAGTTTGCGAAATTATGTGATTCTAGCCGAAGGATAATACCTAAAAATGTTTTAGCATAGCGCAATATACGTTCCACTACTGTTAACAGCATCCACGGTTAGCTATATGCACATGCGCAGATGGCGCTGAGGAACACACACCGACCATTGCACAAACGTAGTTGGGTCCTCAACTCACCGTCGATTCGGATCACGGTAACGGATTACGCTGTGCTAAAACTAACAACTCGATGCTTCTCTTTTTTAGCCGCCGCGGTGGCTCAGTGGTTATGGCGCTCGGCTGCTGACCTAAAAGACGCGAGCTCGATCTCGGCCGCGGCGGTCGAATTTCGATGGAGGCGAAATTCTATAGGCCCGTGTACCGTGCGATGGCAGTGCACGTTAAAGAACCCCAGGCGGTCGATATTTCCGGAGCCCTTCACTACGGCGTCCCTCATAGCCTGATTCGCTTTGGGGCGTTAAACCCCCTTAAACCTAAACAAGCTTCTTCTCTTGTACAGACCGATTTTCTTTTCAAACACAGATACTGAACGGCGAAAAACTGTGCGTGTCATTTTTCTCTGTATGTGAGTCGCACCGATGCAATAGCTAACAAATAACGCAACTTATGCACCAGAAAATTCTGCATATATCTGCACCAAATGCTCAATTTTCTGCTCCAAAAGGCACTTTTGCTTGCTCCAAAAGCTGCTGCAAAGGGACCTCATCCAATCACATCACTCAAATGTATTTTGATTATCCTTCTCTTTTTCAGCCTGGTCAGAAGCTAACATGCTAGTAAAATCTGACATCACGAAGCCAGCAATTTGCTTGATGTTTGTAAACCTGCATATGTTTTTTTATATGTTCACAGAGGAGAACGTTTACATTTTCTACTTTGTCAACATTGAGGATTGAGTTTTTTTCATTTTTTGTTATTGCAAAGTAGGTACTGGTATGTAATTTGAAATGTCAGACTTTTTTAATTCATTAGTGGCCTCATACTATTTCACTGTTGAACACACAAAATAAAATTTGCCTAAAGGCAAGGCACTTCTGTTTCCTTCTCTGCGGAATTCGTTTTATAGTCTGCTTTCTCTGCATCACTATGACTGAGCTGCATATGACCATGAAGCAGCACATGACGAACCAGTCACAACTTGCAAAGGCTCATCTTTGACATTAAACTGATCATGTTCTTTCTTCTACTGTTTCTGTCCTTATGCGGACGCAGGCCGTACGTGTGCCCCTTCCCCGGTGGATCATGTAAGTGGCAAGGCTCGCTCGACCAAGTGACGTCACACCTCGTCCACTGGCACGAGTCCCCGATATGTGAAGGTGAGTGAGTAGAACCAGCTACATTCATCATGCCTGCATGGCTAGAAACTGTTGACTAGGTTTGTCACTTTAGTGGAAATCATCGGCAGCTATGCTCCACGACAACTTTTTCTGGTTGTGGAGTGGGAACCACTGAGCACAAAATTCATTTTCTCTTCCTACGGAGCGAAATATAATCCTTGCTTATTGCTCTCCTCTTAAAACACGGTATATAGTGCAATACACTTTTAACAATATTGAGAAAATCGGAAAATCCGATCGTTGTAACCGATTATCGTTTTAGCTGGACCAGCAGAAAAAAAGCAAAAGGAACACACCCTTGTATTCCCCCATGCATGTAGACATTGGCCCATGCATGTAGCCACCACCACCTGTGCTTCTGTCAAGGGCGCACAGCGTCTTGGCGCTCTGCCAAGTTCGGTGAGCGAGCCACCTCCACCTTCCCCGAAGCTCCCATCAACAGATAAATAGGCCGCGATGTTATCGGCCTAGAGCATCTTGGCGCGCTGCCAAGGACTGCGATGCGGACTGAGCGAAACGCGGGAACGCGCAAAAGCAAACACTTAAAAGAAAGTAAATTCTCAGCCATGTCGGTCATAAACTAGTACGTTTGTGTTAGAGGGCTGCTCAGCAGTGGCCAAGCAAGCTGCTCCCTAAAGCAATTGTGACTAAGACAGCGCTTGGTACCCAAGGCTGTTTTTAACCCTCCCGCACGGATTTCGCCACGCCGGTTCCTACGGGCAGTTTTTACCTCATTTGCTTCACTGTAGACGATTTTTATCAAGCATTAATTCAGACAAATTTTGCCGGTAAACACTATCCGTGCGGCCAGAATCCTATCTTTGTATCCATTATGTCGCCAGTAATTGTATCTTTATATAGGTTTATTTTTACACCAGCGCAATGGGAGAATTGATAAATCTAAAGAATTTGATCGCTATAGGTGGTATATCTGAAAAAGGGCGGAAAGTTGGGCGAGGCGGTATCGATTCATGAGAAAAAGAGCGCGAGCACAAGACGACGGATGAGCACAAAACAAACACCGCGAGCGCTCGTGCAGTGTGTTCTGTCTTCGTCCATCGTCTTGTGTTCGCGCTACTTTTCTCTTGAAGTGATATATAGTTATATCTGGTATCGTTATAAGTGGATTGCTTTGTATTTTCAATATTCATTATTTAAGGCTTGCTGTGCAAAGGAGTGTAAGGGCCGCACTTTTTTTCCCCAGATTCGAGGGCCAATTTCGAGGTGCGAACCACACACGCGATGTTCATACCCTTTTTTTTAAGTAAAAACACACCACTCGGGGAATGAGCGGCATTTATTATACGTTCAGTCTTCGCTCGCGGAGTCTTCAGACCCTGAGCTGGCGCTGAACTCTGGTGTACGCTCATCCCACGAGAAGTCGCGCAGCATGTCTGCTGTCAACGCGTAGCTGTTTCTTCTATTTAGGGAAACTTGCACGGCTTGCCACGGAACGTGCATTCTTAGCATTTTGTGTTCCTCAATGCATCCTTTTCATTGCACCATCGTCGGACGCACTTCTCGGCCACGTTAAATTTTCTGCCCGCCTCACGCTTGCCGTGTTCGAGAGCAAACTTCCAGCCGTGTAGCTATTGATGGGCTTGCCTTTCATGCTAAAATTGTGACGCTCGGCGGCAGCATGCAAAAGCCAAAACTACGTTGAACTAACATGTTACCACAACTCCCGTGCCTTTGGCAACCACAAAAGCTGGATCTGTGATACCAATGCCATTGTAGATAGGGGGAGCTCGCGGCCACAATGCGGGCGGACCGTTCGTCGCAGCCGGAGCTGATCGCGGATGCCTTTGCCTGTGCAATTCAAAGGCTATTTCCGTGTGGGTTGTGAAAAGTTTGGGTGTGGCGCTTACAGGGATCTTTTTTTTAAATATTTCCTTCTGGAATACAGGCTCCGGCCTTTACATGCGTTTCTGCAATATTTCTTATGCAACTGCCAGCTTTCAATGCTGAAAGCCAAGGAAGAAAGATGTTTTTGATATCTTAAGAATTTTGCTAGGCACAATAGTTACAAAAAGCCTCCGTTGATGGCGCCAGCTGCCCCATCGATGATGCTAAAGTTGTGTGGAGGAGAGAACAACGCGCCAGGCAGCTACACGCACCTTTCTGTGGCCGAACTGTTGGATGGAATGACACAGTTCGGATGCTTCACCCCTGTAGCCTTTCCTTCTTTGCCAATAAAAGCTGCCGCCAGGTATAGTCAAACCTCGATGTAACAAACCTATTCAAATCTTTCTTTATATATCGGACGCGGTTTTGCCGTAAAACGAATATATCAAGCTGCCGAGTGCTGTTCTATTGCTATTCCTTTTTTCTTTTGCCCTCACGGAAGGAGAGAAAGCTCAGCTCGTTTGTAAACTTTTATCAGCGTCACTCACTGTGCTATGCCTAAAGAATTTCGGACGCGCATGTCTTGCCACATTGAACGATACAAAAGATAAGAATATAAATTGCAGAACCCAGCAGTGCGCTGCACTAAGCGGCGTTCTTGTCGAAGCTTTCTAACGCGTGACTGACAGCTCATGGCACGAATGCGCTCGCGTACTGAAGTTCCGAATACCGCTGACTTGGCTGTTTCAGCTACCAGTAGCAGACGCCATCAGATCTGTCAGAAGGTGCTCTCCGTCGGTTCATTTTTGTGTTACTGCTCACGTTTGAGCAATTCAAGTCTCATAAGAAGCGCTGGAAAGGGCTTTCGTTCGACAGTCGACGGGTGGCTGTCCCAAGATGATCTTCGATTGTCGCCTCCCAAAAACCACATCTCTACCCTACGAGAAACGCCATTGAGGAGAGTATATTGGTTTAGGGAACATCGGCTATACAAACCTACTACCCAATAAAGAGACGATTTTATTACTTTCCTTCATGATAGAAGAGCGCCCAGCGTGGTCTTTATTCAGCACACTAATTCGTGCTCATTAAAAAGGAAATGTCATTGCTACGGCTTTGAGATCGTTTTATTATTTAGACGTCCCGGGCAATTAAATGACTGATGAAAAATCTGGACATAATGCAAAATTTACCGCGCGTTTATGCAAACTTTTTCATTTGACTCTCTTAAGTTCGGCGCTATCCACAGAAAAAAAACTACTGTTCAAAAGACAAAGCGGGCGAGCCCGCCTTTATGTTCTTTTTTGTATTTGCCTAGACATTATTATTTATGGTCACAGCGGTTTTAGCGCCTTTGCTCGCCGCTTTTTTACTCGCGAAGCCTGAGATAGGCGAAGTTTAACACCACCGTACCGTAAACACGGCAACTGCTGCCGTACGCAAATTGTGGCTGGGCAACGTCAACGCTTTGCTGAATTCACCGGACGGCTGTCTAACTACGCTACCACTGTCTACTATCCGCACTAGGTGAACAATTTACGATTGCTCAGGGAACGGGCCCGGGCTGGCCCAGGCTTTGCATCGAGCCTGGTGACCCGGGCCTAGGCTCAGTAAAGTGTTAATGTAGCGGGCCCGTCCTGGGCCCGGGCTTGATGCCACGGGCTCGGCCAAGGCTCAAGCTTTGAGTCGCGAGCTCGAGCCTCGCAATGTGGCCCGTGCAGTGCTCTAATGTGGACATTGACAAATGTCTTGCTCTAGAAGATGGGCTTCAGTCTGTGAACACCCATAAGATTTGAAGCGTGTGCTAACAAGTCCGAAATTAAGAGAATATGATGCACCACAATGTGTTCTCCTGTCCATCTTTCTGCCAGGTGAGCACATTGTGTTCCAGGCGGCAGACATCAACGTGCCGGACGCCCTCAACTGGGTAATGGTGCAGTCATGCTTTGGCCACCGCTTCATGGTGGTGCTGAAGAAGCAGGAGAAGTACGACGGCTACCAGCAGTTCTTCGCCATGGTCCAGCTCATCGGGTCCCAAGCACAGGCAGACAAATTCATCTACCGGCTCGAGCTCAACGGCCACAAACGGCGGCTCACCTGGGAGGCCCCGCCACGCATCATCCGAAAGGGTGTCCAGGCTGTCATCGTGAACAGCGACTGCCTCGTCTTTGACAGCAGCATGGCCCAGCTTTTCGCCTACAGCGGAAACCTGGTCATCGAAGTGACCATCTTCTTGTCTGTACAAAATCACACTGAATGATACAGGCGCCACGATGAAAAGAAAGAGGAAGTAACAAACTATGAAGTCAGACGACATGTCAGACATTGTTTAAATCTATCAGGGTCATGCTCGATTACATTTTCAGAAATCTCTTTCCACTCGCCAATTGCGGCTGTTAAAAATATCCGTTAAATGCATTAGTAGATTCATGTAAGCGCCGGATGGTGTTCAAGTTGAACAGACAAGATGATGTGTGAACTGGTGGCACTACAGTACAGAATCATGGAGATTTGCGCAGTCTGGTAATGTTTATGGAACAGACAAAGGCAGGAAATTATGCATCTAAGGGCTAGTGGGCTGATACCGAGAGATGTCTTAATACTGCTGATGCTGTAGCGAAAGTCATAATTTGAAAACAAAACAGACAGCGGGTATCTGTATGGATTCAAATTCGTTAACTAGGTGCGCCTGATGAGGGGACGAAATTGCTGATGTGTATTCGAGCTTCGGGAGAATGAGAGTTTCGTACGCAAGTTTACCAATGGATGGGGTGATAGTGAAAGTGACCTTCTAATGAAGCCCAGCGTTCTTGAAGTGTCAGCAGCTAGCGTGTAACATGCACATTAATGCCATGTTAGTTAACTAATCAGCACTTCGCCTTGACTCAAGTTGTGATATGATAGTTGAGTTGAGGGAATATGCATTGGAAATGTTGGAACCTTTACGTGAGACGTGCATGAATTTGCATTTAGTTATGCTCTGTTTCATCATCCAATCTGAGCACCAATTTTCAATTCTGCGTAAATCGTTCTAAAGGGTTAGCTGGTGAACGTGAGAAGAAATGCGGCACTATAGCATGCAGCTTTCGGCGAACAGACTACTGGATGATGCTATGCCAGAAGGGTCATTTACGAAGATTAGGAAAAGCCACGGCCCGAGATTACTTGGTGAGTGGCGGAATGATACCCTTGGATGACTGTGTATTGAAAGTAGCTTGTGAGGAAACAGTTAATCCAGGATAAAATCAGCGGACCAATACACAGACATTTAAATAATACACAGGCAATTTAAAAATTATTCTTTGGTGGAGGACGTGATCGAATGCTTTGGAGAAATCGTGAAAAATGACGCCATGCTGGAAAGACGAGTCAAGGTTAAAGCGAAGGTCAGAAGTGAATTTAATAAGTTGGGTCTCGCATAAAAGGCCAGGATTGAAACCATGCTGACTCGTTAAAAAACTATCAAGGTGGCTTGCAACTTCGGAGTAAATGACGTGTTCCAGGATATTACAGACAATTTAATGAAACAGAGTGATGATTGGATGGATTGGAGCGGTGTCCAGATTAGAACACTGAGCCTACCCTGCCTATTTTCCAGTAATCCGGAAACGAACTGCTAGCCAAGGACAGGGTGGATATGATCTTTAGGTTAAGGCTGAAAATAATATTAGTGGACTGAAGTACCTTTGCAGGGATATTGTCGGGGCCAGGGCTTCTTGAGAGTTTAAGGTTCTAAATGAGTTTTACGACTGCTTCAGAACTGATATGAATGGGGGGCATCTGGACATGTTTACAGGAGGCAGGGTATGTGTGCTGAAGGCAGGTACACATGTGAAAATAGAATAAAAATATGAATTCAT
This sequence comes from Amblyomma americanum, assembly GCF_052857255.1. Lineage (NCBI taxonomy): Eukaryota > Metazoa > Arthropoda > Arachnida > Ixodida > Ixodidae > Amblyomma > Amblyomma americanum. Next base: position 97,105,357 of record NC_135499.1, on the reverse strand, counting down.
GACATCGGAACGCTAATCAGTCGGCACAGGGGACCTGTCCAAATTAAATAAGGAAATTTTGTGGATTTTACTTCGCGAGGAGTAAATATATTCTAAAATTTTTGGGGGTTGGCACAGAGGATGCAGAGTAGGTCCTGCTGATGAAACTTTTTCTTTGAGCGTCTCAAAAGTTTTGTGTACTGCCTCAGGCAAGTAAAGTATTTTTTCCATTTAAGTTCAGAATGTGATGTCCTAGATGCAAGAAAAAGGCATTTTTTTCTTTCGAGATAGCTTTCTCAAAGCGTTTGAATACCAGTGTTTTCCAGCATTGCCACGAAAGAAACGAGAGGAACCTACTTCTTAATTAGAGATAAAAGTTTGTGCATATAAAACCAGTTTTTGTTCACAGATTTTAAAGTGCGAGATTCGCGAAAGGAATAATAAAATATTTCTGTTTGTTGAAACCAAAATGCCTGCCGGTTTGCAGTCTCGTATATATTTGATGGATGGTGTTCGAACAGGGGTGGGGAAAGAAAAGTCGGATAACAGCATTTTGTGATCGCTCACACCACTGACCATTTGCACTGACTGTATCAAATATGCATCGGTGGAAAAAAATGAATTCAGTTTGTGATAATTGCGAGTTGGCATGCTGACTGTTTTGGCATGTTAAGCATCACAGACAGGTCAATAAATTCTTTGGAGGGGCAGGAGGATGCAGATAAGCTGGTCCAATCAACATCAGGAAAGCTAAAATCGCCACAAATTTTATAATCGGTGTGGGGAAGGCGAAAATTAAATTCAAGAGGGACCTAGTGCAGATCGCGGGTAAAAGAGGTATCACAATCCGGTGGGCGGTACCGGGCAGTCAGTATATTTTTGCTTGCGGGAGGCGAAAAATTTACACACAGGATTTCACGGTGATCGCCTATATCAAGAGGGAGGGAAGGTGAACCCGATTTTGTAAGCACGAGAAATCCACCACCTCTACGACCAGCCATATCGAGCCTATGAACAATGAAAGATGATATGTCAGCAAGCAGTTCGTCATTACTGCGGTCGCGCAACACGTTCTCACCGGGCAGAAAAATAAGGAAATTGGTTTTTGATGAAAGGAAATAGCGCAGTATCCACATCACATCTCGAGGGACATCTGAACCGTGCCCTAAGGGAAGGGATAAAGGAAGAAAGAGGTGCCGTAGTGGAGGGCTCCGGAAAAATTCGGCCACCTGAAGGTCTTTAACGTGCACTGACACTGCACAACAAACAGGCTCCTTTGCGTTTCCCCTCCACAGAAATGCAGGCAAACCTGGGAGCTCCGCATCAGTAGCCGAGAGCTCTCACCACTTACCCACCACAACGGGTGGCAGCCGGGACACCCACTTCGCTATTGACCAAAAAAAAAAACAGATTAGGTGACACACTGCGAGTTTACTGCTGAACGTAGATAGAGAGCGATAGCTGTGGTGTATGGGGCATGTAGAGGCGAATTGGCGTCTCTAAAGTTGAGTGTATTCCGCACACTGGCTAGGCAGCGCGTTTTCCCTGGCAGTTAATGGTTGATCGCGAGTGGTAGGTCACCCAATGAGCGCTGCGGCCTATTGCTGCAGCGCGCGCGAGTGGAAAAGTTCCTGGGGAGCGTTCAGCAGGTGCGCATCGGCTCTGCCGATTGTGTGCTGGAGCCGCGGATTTTTTCCACCCCAGGCCAACAAGACCGGCACCACCGTGCGCCGGATGTCACGGGGGATCAGCGGATAACTTTTTAAGAGTTGGGATCACCCTTTTACGAAGTTTCGACCACGCTGGGCGGCGGAGCCCCTCCAGCTCTGCGACGATATGGCCTTGCAGCCCGCCAGGGATATGACCCGGAGGCGATGGCACCGTTCATCCCCAGAATGTGAGTGAGCCGATAGCAGTAAGCTTCAAGAGAGCCGCGCTCGCTGCCGCGTTAGGTCGCCGAGCGCATTGCTATGCCCTAACAACGGCGTCCGTCGACGCGGCCTCCCCTGCCGCTCCCGCCGCCGGCGCTCGGTCCGCCAAATCGCCGGCGTCCTCTCAACGCACAGCGGGCCGCACAGACCGGCCTCTTACGACGCGGATGCCTCGGTCATTACCCAAACCGGCACCCGAAGACTTAGCGGTTGTCATCAAACCGAGAACTCGAGTATCCTTGCACGAGGTATTTCAGGAGAACGGATATGGGCCGGCGTTCATAGTCTACCTCGGACCGCACTCCTCGCAATTCAACACAGTTCTCCCGGTACGGGAGCAGAACTTGATTCTCATCCAAACACAAAAGTCGAAATTGCAGACAAGATTATCGGAAACTTCGACACCAGTATACAGAATAATATAGTGCCACTTACGGGCCACCTGGGGCAAGCGGAGGCAACGTCTGCTGCGGCGTAATCACCGTACGCAACTCAGACACAGCGGAATCCCTCCGCTGAACTCTCTAGTGGCGCCATGGCGAAATTCTGGAGGTACATAAGTTCGGGACGTTGAATTAAGCGCAAATCACCTTTTCCGGGAAGCAGAAGCCGCGCTACGTCCACTACGAGTTGATGCTCGTTCATGTCCATGAATATCAGCGCACCATCCCGGCCTGCGGTCATTGCGGTGTTGTCGGTCACCGCATGGACTCCTGCCCCGGCCCAAGACCGGACACAGGTGGAGTGTGCGGCCAGCAAGCCCAGCTCGCTGATGCGGTACGGGTCCCTCACGAGTGTGTTCCGAAATGCTCTCTGTGCGGTGGAGCCCATCCTACGAGGGCCAGCGCGTGCGTTGCAAAGTACCAAACCCTCAGCCCCTGCGCCCGGAGCAGGCACCGAGGCCAATGAAGGGCCGCCGTAAATGTCGGAAACAGCGGCCCCGCCAAACGAACGACAAGGGAGCCAGCTGTCCAGCCCCCGAACAAGCCAGGCGGTCCATCTACAGGTAAGACGGAGTTGCTTCAGACAGTACCGCCGCCACCCCGAGCCGACGTGGAGAAACGAACGGGTGCTCCCCCACCAGGGTCTTCGCGGACGTGGGCGGAACCATGATCCAGGGATCCCAGGTGAGCGGCAAGAGGAGGGCAGATCCTCCTCATCCACCCCCCGTTCCAAACCGTCGATGAAAGCGGCCGAGCAAGCCGAAAGTTCCATCTTCAAAGACGAAATCACTAGCCTACAGAAGCGTCTTGCCCTGACTGAGGCGCGCCAAAAATTTTTCTGCTTGAGGCCCATTCCCCCCGCGGCGGAGGAAATGCACAACGACACACCGGCGAACGCGCAGACTGCAACGGTGCAGTGTGCGCTTGAGGCGAGGGCTCCCGCACTGGAGCCCCAGATGAACTCCGCATCCTGCGCCTTAGAAATTCAAATCAAATCAAAGCCACCATCATGGCGGCTCTAGACATAATTCTGACCTTTATAGCCGCACACATGACCAAGCAAACTCTAACTACCAGGTGCACTGGCCCACTCAATCGTATAAGGAGCCACAATATTAAGGCTGGTAGACCAAAAGTCGCACATAAGGAACAGGAGCCTGCCCTGAACCTGCCCAGCGTGACGGAACCTGCTGTCATTGGGGCACCCGAGTCAGAGGTAGGCCCCTTCCTAGTAAGCATAAAATCTAGTTATAATCATGGCGGGTACTCCTGAACCGCGATGGTACTCACGCAGCAATTCGGCCCTCGTACAAACTTTACATTGGAGCTGCAAAGGTTTCAAGGCCTGCACTAAGCGGGCCGACTTCCGGCTTTTCCTAACAACGTTCCTAACTCTTCCTGCTGTCCTGGCCTTCCAAGAGCAGGGGACGCAGCCACTCTAAAAAATTACTCAGTATATCAGCAGGATGCGCAGAGCTGCCTCTGCGTACATAAAATGATACGGCCTCCTCCGTGGACCTGGATTACAAAGCGATTTTCTCGTATGTGATGGTGACGGTCCTTCCGCTATTCAAACAGGACCCCCCATCACACGTACTCAACCTTTACAGCTCTCCCAAACTTCCAAGCGTCACACTTGTAGACTTATTCAGTCGCGCGTAAAGGCGGCGAACAGGGACCCGCTCATAATCATTGGGGACTTTAATGATCCAGCCCCTTAGGGGGGTACATACGTGAAGAAAAACGAGGACGCAAACTGTCGGAACTTGCGTCAACGTTGGGCCTTACTCTCCCATGGGCCCTGCACAGCGCACTCGCATTGGGAGCCCCGTGGCACGCGACACGTGCCGAGATCTCACCTTTGCCAAAAGTATTAGATATGCAGAAGGCACAACAGCGAGGAAACCTTGGGCAGCGACCACTGCATTCTTGCGGCCACAATCCGCACCAAACCCCTAGGACCTCGCAATAAAGCAACCCTTCCTGACTGGCCCAAATTCAGATCAAACTACACTTACCCTACCCCTATAGTGGATCAACGTTACGCTACCTGGTCACAACACCTCATCTGCCAACTCAAAGATTACCGAACAGCACGTTCAGCTCTCTGAGGAGAACCAGGCGGTAGAGAACCGCCTTCTTCACCTCTGAGAGGCCCAGTACAGCCTCGTCCGTGATGACGCCGGCCGAAGCATAATCGGCAACTCAAAATCCGCTTCGCGGGACTCACCCAACAAGCGGCAGATACGCGGCCCAACTGCCGACTCGAACTTTGTAGACCGCTGCTCGACAAATGTCGAACCGGAGAACGTGCATTGGTCCGACCCAAACCCGCACCGAAACCCAAAAACATCTCCAACGAACAATTCACACCATCAACGAAGACACAGCCAAACTGGCTGACGCGCTTCGAGATAAATATCTGTATACAGATCAGGATTCGCGTGGTCTGGCGTACTCGTATGCAGGTTCTGAGAACGCAGAGCTGGATCAAACGTTCCAGTTTCACGACCTCAAAGCGGCCCTGGCCAAAATGAAACGACGGACAGCCCCGAGCAGGGACAAGGTGACGGTGAAACTTCTCGCTAACCTCCACGAACCGGCCTACGAGCGGCTGCTCGAATATTTCACTACCATCTGGACGAGAGGTACGCCTTCCCGGTGGATTGGAAGACTGCCCTCGTCACATTCATACCTAAACTAGGCAAAGCTCTCAACACCGACAACCTCCGGCTCATCTCTCTCACTTGTGTGTGGAAGTTGTGGAGGCCATGATCCGTGAAAGACTGTCCACCGACCTAGAAAAGCTCAACGCCTTTGCAGACACCACGTATGGGTTCCGCCTGCACCGGTCCGCACAAGATGAGCTGCTGCAACTTCATAGACAGATTCTTGATCCTGTCGAGCACCCTAGCGACGACAAGGTGGTCCTCGTACTGGGCTTGCGGGGTGCTTTCGACAATGTGACGCATATCATCCTCTTCCACCTGTTCCAAGTGGACTGTGAGTGCAACACATTCCAATACGTTAAGCAATTCCTCACAGATCGGCATTCATATATCCGCCTCCAAGACTGAAAATGGCTCGCATCAACTTGGTACGGGAGGGACTCCACATGTGGCAGTCCTCTCGCCTCTTGTCCTCAATCTGGGCATGATGATGCACCCTACCCTGGTGGGTAAAGTCCCTGGTGTGTAGCATGCCCTGTACGCAGACGACATCCCCCTCTGGGCAACGCACGGATCGGTTGGAGAAATCGAGGCCAACCTGCAGCAAGCGGCGGATATTGTGGACGATTATGCACGCCGCTGCGGCCTTGATTGCTCCGCGAGAAAATCGGAATTCGTGCACATACGCCCCAATCCAAAGTGCACAACCAAAAATGCCCTCTCCATGCTTAGCGGCCCGATACTTGAACACGAGGAAATCAGAGTATTGGGACCCTACATATAGAGGAACCGCAAGATTGACACCACGCAGAAAAATCTCCACAAGGTGGAAGATCAGGTGGGCCGAATGGTCCGCCGGGTATCAAACAAACGCCGGGGGGGGGGGGGGGCTGCGATGCAAAGACGCCCGGCGGCTGGCCAATGCATTCGTAACCAGCCGAATCCTGTATTCGGCTGCAAATGCTACGAGAAAGCTCTCAAAGTGATTCTCCGCAGAATCTATTAGAGCTCTCGACCTACCCATTGCAACAGCCAACCAACGTCTCCTCCGCCTGGGATAATAATAATAATAACAATTGGTTTTTTGGGGAAAGGAAATGGCGCCGTATGTCTTATACAGTGCTGTGCGTTTTTATCGCTGACACATTCAAAAATTTTCCCGCCTCAACCGTTTGCTCTTTTGGGGTGAAACTGCACACAGAGCTTGCGTATTATGGTAACTTTTGTATCGTAGCAAGTTTGACAATGGTACTTACTTAGTTCAGGTGCACATGATGCGAAAACGTAAGCGTCTACGAGAGATCGGCGATTGTTTTTTTTTTTGGGGGGGGGGGAAAGGAAATGGCGCAGTATCTGTCTCATATATCGTTGGACACCTGAACCCGCAGACGACGCTTTTTCGCTGAGAACCGGCAGTGGCGCCATCTGTTTTCGGCAGCGGAAACCGTCACGACTAGGCCGCCGTGGCGAGCGTTGCAAGGAGCGCGGGCCGTTTGAATATGCCGTTCGGCATTTGCTTCATCTGTTCCGATCAATCCAATCCAATCCACGGAGCTGTGCTGACGTGTCTCGCATGGGCTCCCGCCTCGAAGCCACTTTTCGGCAGAAAGAGTCAGCCTTCGGGCTCGAATATTTTGGACGACATCCGGGCCATTGTCCAGTGCCTGCTGCAGCCGGATTTTGCCAATCTACGGACACCTAGGGATTTTGCCGGCTGACTGCCGGCCTAGCCATCGAGCTCGACCTAGCTCGTCACCTCTCCGCCGGGAACTGAGCGCTCAGGGACCCGCACAGATGGAGTACGCCGTGGAAGGCGAGAAAATATCACTGTCGGAGCTCGAGGCCGGAAAATGGGAAACCATTCTTCGTTACCGCGACCGACAACGAGGCCTGAAGAATAAAGGGCCCGCATCAACCGACGACGAGCCTGCGCAGGGGCACGGCCAAGGCAAGTCTAATTCCAATTTTCCATCGCGAAAGAACGGGAAGAAGCTACTTGCACTCAGCAAGAAAGCCCTTCTCCCGCGCTTACCGACCGACGACTACAAAATCGTCTGCCGACCACAAGGTTGGAATCTGAGGGACTTTGCGCCCGGACTACTACTCTTCTGCGCCTGCGAGGTGGCCAGGCTGCCGTATGATACGGTGAAGAATGAAGACATTATCAGAGTCAATACGGCCAACAACACCTTTACGCTATGCACGCCCGATCGTCAACGGGCGACTGCATACGCCAATATTGAAAAACTGAACCTCCAAGATCAAACCTATAACGTAACGTCGTACGTGGCGGCGCCCGAAGACTCGGTAAAAGGGGTCATTTACAACGCCTACGCGGGAGACTCGCCCGAAGCGGTTCGCCAAGGCTTCGGAAACCGAAACGAAGGAATAGAAGTTGTGGATGCCCGAAGGATCGGGAAATCCAGAACAATACAAATCACCTTTTTTGGAAAGAAGCTACCCAGCCAAGTAATCTATCAGTGCGGCGTCTTTCGGGTCCACCCCTTCAGGGAGCAACATGAGGTATGCTACAACTGCAGGAGAGTAGGACACCGGGCCGATGTCTGCTACAAACCTACAACGAACCTTTGCCGCCGCTGCGGAGAAAATCACTCGCCTCCACCTGAGGGAGAACAGCCAACCTGCCAACCCGTATGCATCGTCTGCAACGGGGGCCACAACACAGGCAGCCGGAACTGCAAATTCCGGCTGATCAACAAGAACAAACAAGGAACGCCCCATGGCAACCAGACACCCAAGCAAGGGGACAACGACTCATCACTACACGGACACCAGTCTAGGCCCAGGAAGAAGGAACACGGTGCTACCGGAAAAGGAGGAAGCCACAGCCGGAACAACTCCAGCTCCTTCCCGCCCCTGGGGAACCCTGCAGGGAAAGACAAGAGAAGCTCAAGCCGCGGACGCAGCGATAGCCGCTCCAATAAAAAGGTGAGCTGGCCAGCAGAGGCCTCCCAATCTATTGACGCTCGAGAGAAGGAGTTTCAGATCCAACTACAATCCCGAGACAGAAATTGCCAGCCTTAAAAAAGAGTTGGCTGACATTAAACTCCTGTTACAAGCGCATCAGGTACAGAATGCCACTGCGGCTAGAATGCCACCCACCGCGTCCCAGGATTCGACCAATAATGCGATGGAAACAGACGCTATTTGCCACACTCCCTCCAACGCGTCCCAGTCTTCAGCCCATAACGCGACGGACACAGACGCCAGAATAGCAACTAAAAGACCGCATCCTACAAAAGAAGGCGAGGAATCCAAAAGAAAGGCCGAGGCTTCGGAAGCCGACACCCCGCAGCCGTCGAAAGCGCCTACCAAACTCAGGGCAGACATCAATACTCTGTCAGAGAGAACTAGCGCTATATCAACAGAACAAGCTACCTTCCAAGGCCTCGTTACTACCAAATTTGCAGAGATAGATATTCGCTTTGCAACACTAGAGGGACAGGTATCCCAAATAGCCACCTGCATGCAGCAAATAATGGATAGGCTTACAACTATCGAGGCCCGTCTACCCCCCACCGTGGATCTGTCCACGATGCCACAACCATCTATAACCCAACATGGCACCACGCCAAAAATTTGAAATTTGGCAATGGAACTGCAGAGGCTTCCGCCGCAAGCGGGCCCACTTGCAGCTCCACATCCAACAAGCACCGTCTGTTCCAACCCCAGACGTGATTGCATTGCACGAAGCTAGCGGCAGGGCTACACTGCCAGGCTATAAAGCATATCTGCCACCTCATTATGATACTAGTAACGCAGCCGGCTCCTTCACAGCCACTCTGGTGCATAGAAATATCACCGCAATTCAACATTTTATAAATGATTCGGAAGAAGATTACACCCTACTTGATATAGTACCAAGGCAAAAAGGAGGCTCAAATCTCTTCATCCTTAATGTATACAACCCTCCCAGAAACAAAGGCAATGGACTCCCACACTTGTTGATAAACACAGTAAAGCTGGCTGCTAGGGCTCAACTATTAATTGTGGGAGACTTCAACGCTCAACACCCAGCATGGGGATATACCAAAGCAACTCCGAAAGGGAACCTGCTCTGGCAAATCATACAGTCACTAGGGCTCACAACGCTAAACAACCCAAGCGACCACACACGCATGGGTAACAGTGTATGTGTAGACACATCTCCAGACTTATCCCTCTCTAAAAACGTCAAGGACGCAAAGTGGGTCAACACCGGGCAAAACCTTGGCAGTGATCACTTCATCCTTAGCATCACGTTCCCCACGACAAAACTTAAAAACAAAGCAAAAGAAATACGAACCACGGATTGGGACAAGTTCAGGCAACTTCGCGACAAAACAGCTCCAAAGGAGATCTCTAACCTTAGCGACTGGGTTATCTCCCTGAATGAGGATGTCAGCTCCACTAGCGTTGTGGTGCCAGTTGAGAAGGAGGAGCAGATTGCAGACTCAAAACTGTTACACCTGTGGCAGGCACAAAAAGGCCTCCAAAAACGCTGGAAGCAGCAAAAACACAACAAGCGACTACGCAAAAAGATCGCTGAAATCGAGAGGCGAATCGAGGAACATACACTTACTCTCCAAACACAACAAAGGAACCAAATATGTGAAAGCGTCAATGGACAGCTCGGAAATAAGAAGACATGGCATCTTCTAAGACACCTGCTCGATCCAGAACAAACACGTCCCGTGCAACAAAGTCAACTGTACAGACTCATACATAAATATGAGGGTACAACTGAAGACCTAATCAAAGAGCTAGCAGAACGTTATCTAAACACGGATGATAGTACCACACAACCAGACTACCGGGGGACTCCTAATCCAAATTTAGACGCAGACATCACAGACGCAGAGGTCTGGTACGCAATTGGAAAACTGCGGACAACATCTGCGGCAGGACCAGACAAAGTTACAAATAAGACTCTCAGGAACTTAGACGCAACGTCGATCGCGGCGGTTACAGACCTTATGAACAAATACTGGCATACAGGCAACATACCACCAGAGTGGAAACACGCGAAAATCACGTTTATTCCTAAAGCGGGTAAGAAACTCAGCACTGAGAATCTACGCCCAATTTCATTACCATCATGCCTAGGCAAACTCATGGAGCATGTCATCCTCAATAGGCTCCGAAACTATGCGGAGGACATGAACCTCCTACCTGAAACAATGTTAGGATTCAGGGCCCAACTATCTACCCAGGACATTGTCTTGCAGCTTAACAAGGACATAATTGAAGCTGACGAGGGAACAGGAACGAAAGCAATATTGGGTTTAGACCTTGTTAAAGCTTTCGACAACGTCACCCACAAAGCCATCTTGACAAACTTGTCAGAAATCAACCCCGGAGAAAGGACGTACAACTACATCCGATCCTTCCTCACTAACAGAACTGCAGTGATAACGGTCGGAACAATAGAGTCTGCCCCAATCAAACTAGGAAGTAAAGGAACAACACAGGGCTCCGTCCTGTCCCCTTTCCTTTTTAACCTCTCCCTCATCAAAATTCCCCCCAAACTGGCACAAATACCAGACCTACATCACACGTTCTATGCAGATGACATCACACTTTGGGTAACCAAAGGATGCGAAGGCTACATAGAAGACACACTCCAAGCAGCAGTGGACATCATCGAGGCATGCGCATGGGATTCCGGCCTCACTTGTTCTGAGCAAAAATCTGAACTCTTCGTGATCCGTCGTAAACAAAGAGGTAGGCGTACCACGACATCCCCCCCGCAAATAAACGTCTATGTTAATGGACGATCTGTCAAAGAGGTACAGACCATGAGAATACTGGGGCTGTATTTACAAACAAATGGAAAAAATACTGACACACTCACTAAGCTAAAACGCACGGTAGAAGCGACGGCGCGATTACTCCGCCGCATAGCTAACCGCAGACAAGGGGTGAGGGAAAGAGATTTATGCCGCCTAGTGCAGGCCTTTGCGCTGAGCAGGATACTCTATGCCACCCCTTATCTGAAATTTTCGAAAGCAGAAAAGGACAAATTGGATAGCATGATACGGCAGGCCTATAAGGCTGCGTTAGGACTCCCACTAAATGCCTCAACCGAAAGGCTTATGAGGTTAGGAATACATAACACCTACAATGAACTGAAAGAAGCCCATTTAATGGCTCAAACAGCGCGATTAGCCAATTCCAGAACTGGCAGGAGTATTCTTACCAGGCTCGGAATTAACTTTCAACCTACGAATAACGATGCTAAAGTAGACTTACCCCGCGCCTATAGGACGGCCCTACTAATCAAACCACTCCCCAAAAACATGCACCCCTTACACCATGAGGGTAGAAGACAAGCACGAGCCAAAGCCTTACATAAGAAATACAGACAGTGCGCTGCAACACTTTATGTAGATGCGGCAGAATACAAAAATACAAATGCCTTTGCAGTTGTGGTTGTGAACGAGAATGGTGACCACATCGTCTCGGCGACAATCAAAATGAAATCCTCTGAAACGGCAGAATAGGCGGCTATAGCCCTCGCCCTAGCACATACCCAAGGGAGCATCATCCTCAGCGATTCCAAAATGGGTATCAATAATTTCGCTAAAGGGCGAATTACAAACACCTCCCTTAGAATCCTTAACGCAACCAAATTCTCACCAAATTATTCCGAATTGATATGGGTCCCAGCCCATTCGGGGAATCCGGGGAACGAGCCAGCCCACAATAAAGCCCGATGTTTCGTCGACCGGGCAGTGGATGAGTCTGGCTCCCTGAATTTCACGAAGGACTCAATGATCACATATCATGATGTCACCAATCATTTTAAACTAGAGAGGAGAATTTTCCCCCCTCCAGACAAAAGACTTACTAAAGAAAAAGAGGTTACATGGCGTCGTCTACAGACGAGATCGATACGCACCCCATCACTCCTCTCGCACATTTATCCAGATCTTTACAACCCAAACTGCAAACACTGTGGCCAACGTGCTACCTACGATCACATCCTGTGGGACTGCAAAATAGAGCCACCTCCGGGTGATCTAGTTACAGCTCCTTCTCTCGAGCTGTGGGAGACCGTGCTGGCTAGCTCTGACTCCAGAACGCAAGTTTTGGCGGTGGAGTGGGCTGACAAAGTCGTCGAGGGCTATGTACTATCGACCACTTAACGCGACCTCTTGCCAAGCTCTTCCCGGTGAATAAAATGTTTTACAATCAATCAATCATCTTAAGTATTTTCAAATTGGTTTGATCATAGAAGGTTGTGGCCAAGTACTACACCAGGGTGGCCAAATCCTGCTCTGGTGAGAGAGTGCGTTCGGTTCTGCTTACCGAGATCAGGCCGCACTCCAGGCCTGGTTATGCAATTCCATCGACATGCGGATTTTTTTTTTAACCCGGTGGAGAATTGCGCGGCACCAGGATTTGAACCCCGGTCCTCTTGCACGCGAGGCGGATGTTCTACCTCTACGCCATCGCTGCGTCAGGACAGGCCGCCATTGGAATCTGAACCTGGCAACGTTTAACGCTAGAACTTTAGCTAGTGAGGCCAGCCTAGCAGTGCTGTTTGAGGAACTAGCCGGAATTAAATGGGATGTGATAGGGTTTAGCGAAGTTAGGAGGACAGGTGAGGCGTATACAGTACTAAAGGACGGACACACACTGTGCTATCGCGGGTTAGAGGATAGTCGAGAACTAGGTGTGGGATTCCTCATTAATAAGGATATAGCTGGCAACATAGAGGAGTTCTACAGTATTAACGAGAGGGTAGCAGCTATAGTAATTAGGCTGAATAGGAGGTACAAGCTGAAAGTGGTGCAGGCCTACGCACCCACATGCAGCCATGATGACCAGCCCGTTGAAAGTTTCTATGAGGACGTAGAATCGGCAATGAATAAAGTAAAATCGCAGTACACTGTACTGATGGGCGACTTCAATGCGAAGGTGGGCAAGAAGCAGGCTGACGACCACGCGGTAGGTGACTATGGGGTAGGCTCTAGAAATAGCAGGGGAGAGCTATTAGTCGAATTCGCGGATAGAAATAATTTACGGATCATGAATACCTTCTTCCGCAAACGAGAAAACAGGAAGTGGACCTGAAAGAGCCCCAATGGTGAGATTAAAAATGAAATCGACTTCATACTATGCGCTAAACCTGGCATCATTCAGGATGTGGCCGTCCTCGGAAAGGTGCGTTGTAGCGACCACAGAATGGTAAGGTCTAGAATTAGCTTAGACTTGAAGAGGGAACGGAAGAAGCTGGTGAAGAAGAAGACCATTGACGAGTTAGCTGTAGGAGGGAAAGCACAGGAGTTTAGGATAGCGCTGCAAAACAGATATTCGGCTTTAACTGAGGAAGATGATCTTGATGTTCGTTCAATGCACGATAATCTGACATCAATAATTACGGAGTGCGCAGTAGAAGTAGGCGGTAGGACAGCTCGAAAGGATACCGGGAAGCTTTCTCGAAAGATCTGATTAAGAAGCGCCAAAACATGAGGGAATCTAACCCTACCGATAGAATAGAACTAACGGAGCTATCAAATTAATAAATAATCGCAAGGTAGCCGACATAAGAAAGTTTAATATGGAGAGAATCGAGCATGTTATAAAGAATGGAGGTAGCCTAAAAACAGTGAAGAGGAAACTAGGCACAGGTAAAAACCGGATGTATGCATTAAGAGACAAGCAGGGCAATGTCATTAGCAATATGAATAAGATAGTTAACGTAGCCAAAGAGTTCTACACAGACCTGTACAGTAGCCAATGTAATCAGAGCGTTAATGAGAAAGACAGCAGTGCACAGCAATGCGTCATCCCGCCAGTAACGAAAGATGAAGTAAAGAAAGCCTTAGAGGCAATGAAAAGGGGAAAAGCAGCTGGGGAGGATCAGGTAACAGCAGATCTGTTGAAGGATGGAGGGGACATCGTGCTAGAAAAACTAGCCTCCCTGTATACGCAATGCCTTATGACCTCGACTGTACCAGAAGCTTGGAAGAATGCAAACATTATCTTAATCCATAAAAAGGGAGACGCGAAGGACTTGAAAAATTACAGGCCGATCAGCTTACTATCCGTTGCCTACAAAGTATTTACTAAGGTAATCGCTAATAGAGTCAGGGCAACGTTAGACTTTAATCAACCAAATGATCAGGCAGGCTTTCGTAAAGGATACTCCACAATAGATCATATTCACACTATCAATCAGGTGATAGAGAAATGCGCCGAATATAACCAACCTCTATATATAGCTTTCATTGATTACGAGAAAGCATTCGACTCAGTGGAAACATCAGCAGTCATACAGGCATTGCGTAATCAGGGGGTAGAAGAGCCTCATGTCAAAATACTGGAAGATATATATAGCAACTGCACAGCTACTATAGTCCTCCATAAAGTCAGCAATAAAATTCCAATAAGGAAGGGCGTCAGGCAAGGAGACACAATCTCGCCAATGCTGTTCACTGCATGTTTACAGGAGGTATTTCGAGGCCTGAATTGGGAACAGTTGGGAATAAGAATAAATGGAGAATACCTAAATAATCTGCGATTTGCTGATGATATTGCCTTGCTGAGTCACTCAGGAGGTGAACTGCAAATCATGATCAATGAGTTAGACAGGCAGAGCAGATCGATGGGTCTAAAAATTAACATGCAGAAAACCAAATTAACGTTCAACAGCCTAGCAAGAGAACAACAGTTCACAATTGGCAGCGAGAGCCTAGAAATTGTGACGGAATACGTCTACTTAGGGCAGGTAGTGTCAGCTGATCCGGATCATGAGAGGGAGATAACTAGAAGGATAAGAATGGAGTGGAGCGCATATGGCAAACTCTCGCAGATCATGAGTGGCAGTTTACCAATTTCCCTCAAGAGGAAAGTGTACAACAGCATAATCTTACCGGTACTCACCTACGGGGCAGAAACGTGGAGGCTAACGAAAAGAGTTCAGCTTAAGTTAAGGACAACGCAGCGAGCCATGGAAAGAAAAATGATAGGTGTAACGTTAAGAGATCGGAAGCGGGCAGAGTGGGTGAGGGAACAAACACGGGTTAATGACATCCTAGTCGAAATCAAGAGAAAGAAATGGGCTTGGGCAGGGCATGTAATGCGAAGGCAAGATAACCGCTGGTCCTTAAGGGTAACGGAGTGGATTCCAAGAGAAAGTAAGCGTAGCAGGGGGGCGGCAGAAGGTTGGGTGGGCGGATGAGATTAAGAAGTTTGCAGGCAAAGGGTGGATGCAGCTGGCAAATGATAGGGTTAATTGGAGAGACATGGGGAGAGCCCTTTGCCCTGCAGTGGGTGTAGTAAGGATGATGATGGTGATGATGGTGAAGTATTTTCAAATTATAGCACTAAAAAACAAACCAATTCCAAGCGTATCTCATCATTTGCCCTATTAAAACGGCTCTTTTCTCGCAGGACGCTCCGTCGTCGGAAGGGGAATGGTGTCAGCTGTTGAAAGAAACAATACTAATTTATTGCCAGTACACGCCGTACGCTCGTGTGTACGTTCCGGTGTCCGTATCTTTCTGAACTGTTTAAGAATGATCTGCCACCGACTCACCCTTGCAGCTGCATTGGCTGGAAAGCTGGCAAGTAAATGACGTTCAGTCTGCAAAGCAATCAATCCTCAAAGTGGCCTCCTGCAGCGTCTATGCAACGCAGCAACCTGTGAGCGTATTCGCTGAACACTGAAGCTCTCATGTCGTCGCTTATCGTGTCGAATTCTTTTTTTATATGATCCTGAAGACGCTCAACACTGTGACGGCGTCCAGCCCTGTAGACGCGCGATTTTATGTATCCTCACACGAAAAAATCGCACGGCGTCAAGCCTGGCTATCGCGGTGGCCAAGACATATTGGGCGACCCACGCCCCATCCACCGGCCAGGAAATTCTTCATTGAGCCATTATCTAACTTTGCTTGCGTAGTGAGCAGAGGCGCCATCTTGCTGGAAGATGCATAGCTGCTGCTGCATGTGGTACTCCACCAGCTCCGGCAGAAATCGTTCCTTCAACAGGCGCAGATAAGAGTCAGCAGTCACAGTGTCCTCAAAGAAGAACGGGCCGACCACTCCCTCTCGCCAAATTGCGCAACAGACAACAGTCCGTGGCGAGTTCACGGCCCTGGTGTGAGTGAAATGCGGGTTGTTTTTCGACCAGAAACGTGTGCACTGCCGGTTTACTTGGCCGTCCAGGTGAAAAACAGCCTCGTCGCTGAACATAAAAAAATCGAGGCGTCCAGGATCTGCTGCCAGTCTCTGCTGCTCTGAACGACAGAATGAGACCCGCTGGGCTTTGTCTGCTGGGCTTAAGTGCTGGTGTACACGCACCCTGTACGGACGCCATCCTTTAATCTGAGTAAGGAAGTAAGAGGTGCCGTAGTGTAGGGCTGCGGAACAATTTCGACCACCTGGGGATCTTTAACGTGCACTGATATCGCACAGCACACGGGCGCCTTAGCCTTTTTCCTGCATAAAAACGCAGCCGCCACGGTCGGGTTCGAACTCGGGAACTCCGGATCAGTAGCCGAGCGCACTAACCACTGAGCCACCACGCCGGGTGTCACGGCCTTCGGATGACAAACACTTTTGGGAGCTGCGCGAGGCACATCTCAACAATCCATACTTGCGGTTAAGCAAAACACGTGCGGGTAGCTGCCTTCTGAGCCGCCTTCACATCAGTTACACAACCCAATTGGAGAAGCGTATCTCCCGGCCCGAGGCCTGGCGCTTCGCCCTGCACGTTCGCCCCCTCCGAAATAACATGACAAATGATGCCCATGATGGCCGCCGCCTCGTGCGAGCGGAGGCCATTTCCGAGCAGTATGGTGCTGCACAGCGTACGCGGACGCGGCCGGTCCACACTACAGGGGTTGGTACCCGACGGCCGTTGTCCACCGAAAAACCTCTGTTCAGGGCCTCACCTTCCGTGCCCCCAACAGTACATTCGCGGAGGAAGTTGCTATCGCGCTTAGAGCCGTGGATCCAGCGTCCCGAGTAATTACACCGAATCAAGGGGAGCTTGCCGCAATTTCGAACAGGAACAAATTACAGATCGTGCCTTCCACATTTTACCAAGTTGTGAGTACCGGGTTTCCCAGTCCGGCGCACCATCATCTGTCTCCAGCACATGCGGGGATAGAGGGAAATAAGGTAGCAGACGCTACCGCCCGCGCGCTTAACCACCGGACATTGCCTCTCTAGCTGCTTGATCCGCCTCCTGATATCAATTCGGCGATTACTTTTCGGGAGATCTCTCTCCTATACCAAACCGCTTACAGCCGATACCCACCCCGCACCCCCCTGTAAAGGCCTCAAGAAGGCGGAGGAGCGTTGGCTTCTTCGCCTCTACACCAACACGGTACTGTGCCCGGCAGTGCTTAAACATTACAATTCGGCCTTTTCGGGCGAGTGTCCACACTTTGCGGAAGTGTTTGCGGACGCATATCACATGGTGTGGGCACGCTCTGCGAATCCTACTTTCCGAACTTACCCCCACCCCACCCGAGAGGACTGGGCCGCTGCGGAGGCCTCAGGTGTCCCGGACTATGGATCCCTTCTAGTGATGGTGACGGCCGGGCCCTCAAGGCCCGGAACAAGCAATGCCTCTTTGGTAAATTGTATAAATAAATGTTTTACACCAACACCACCACGCGTCTGCCACAACATCGCCAGCGCTAATGCATGCAGGCCACATCTCTTTCACAACGGCCATATACTGTCCTGTCTTTCACCACGGACATATACTGTCACGTGTCAGCGCCTGTTACGTCGTCTTCCATGTTTTCTGTCCGTGTCTTTTAAGTGCTGTCAACAAAAGAATGGTTCACCACCAACTAGCCCGACAACTTGTCCTATACAGCTTCACTACGCCAGCTTTTCGAGCCGTCAGCGGGGCTGCAAGTTTGACCTTGAATGTAGCTAAAGGTCGAAGCTTAAGCATGACTGGTGGTAGTAAGGTTCGACACATGACGGCAGGGACACCAGCGGCTGTTACAGCAACTTTCTTGACATTGACCTTGACCTTCGGTCGAGAGGGAAAGCGTCTGCCGTCGTCGCATGCGCAGCTCATGAAAGTGGGTTCTGCGTTCTGCACAGCACACGGGCGCCTTAGCGTTTTTCCTCCATAAAAACGAACCCGACCGCGGCGGCTGCGTTTTTATGGGGGAAAAACGCTAAGGCGCCTGTGTGCTGTGCGATGTCAGTGCACGTTAAAGATCCCCAGGTGGTCGAAATTATTCCGGAGCCCTCCACTACGGCACCTCTTCTTCCTTTCTTCTTTCACTCCCTCCTTTATCCCTTCCGTTACGGCGCGGTTCAGGTGTCCAACGATATATGAGACAGATACTGCGCCATTTCCTTTCCCCCAAAACCAATTATTATTATTATTATTAAAACGCCGCTGCACTTTGATGCGTTCAGCGGAACTCTAGGTGTGATGGATGCCACGCCTGCCATGGAGAGCGGCTGATGTGCGCTCCGTCACCGCGTTGCAGAGAGGAGGAAAGGAGGCATGTCAGGTGTGCTGCTTACGCCCTCCGTGACGTCACACACTGCTGGTATCGCATGCTCCGGGTACAATGCCAGCCGCATCGCCGGCTTCACAATAGCAACCGCAGGTACACCTCATTTCAGTTAGTTGCTGCTCTGCGGCGCTACCTAGATGGTACGACTGTTTGCGTCAGTATTGCGCCTGATCGCACGGTGCTTGCGTTCTGATGATAGCTCTCTCCTACTCCTTCACCACGCGTCTGTCAGACTTTTGCTTCCTACCCCTTCTTGAACTCTCGCTTCATCCGTGGAGCGGCGCCTTTCCCTACGACAATCGTGTGGAGCAGCAACATTGCTAGCCATTTGCAGAGGTGGGCAGAGGCGTTCGCTCCGCCTATCACTTGGTGGCGGCTGGCATAATTGAGGTGCTGCTTCAGATTTTTCCGCCGCTTAATGCTGTTCCTTGCCAGGCAGAGTGTTGTAAGTTGTTACGTTCGTTCGTTTCGTGCCACCAAAGCTAAGTTAGCGAAAATGGTTTTGCGCGGGTAAATGCTGTTTTTCGTGCAGGGCCGGATTAAGAAAAATGGGGGCCCTGGGCTAATGCGCATGCGGGCCCCCTTTCCTTATACTGACACCCCCTCCCACCCTGTCGCCTGCTACGCTAATGGAAATATGCCGTGTTTCATTTTAATTCCACCACATTAAAAAGAACGAAGTGCGATCAACGGGATTATTATTATAGTCATTATTATAAGGAAAACAACAAAACTTGCTTGAAACGCGTGCTGTTGTAAATACCAACGCATATGGTCACTTTGTCATTAGACTGCCTTCTGTACTCAGCAAAAGTTAAGCTTTAAGGAAAAGTATAGTGCACTCAAGACGAAGAATAACGCAGAAACGGCAACACAGCTCAAATGTCGATCCTTATGAAGCTGGGCTTTGTTTGCATCACTGAATGATCTCAAAATTACACCAGAGAGAATAGAATCGGCCATCGATCGACTTTCTAATAACTCAGCGCCAGGTCCAGACGGCATCTGCACAAAGATGCTTAAAATGACTAAACCTATATTATCTCCCGTATTAGCCACCCTTTTCCAGCAAGCAATAGATACAGGAATCGTACCAGATGACTGGAAGGTCGGTCGTATCACTCCCATTTACAAATCAGGTGACCGATCAGTGCCCTCAAACTATAGACCTATATCCTTAACTAGTATTCCATGTAAATTACTTGAGCATATCATATCTTCCGCAGTTATGAAATATTTATCTGAACATAACTTCTTTTCTAACAATGAACATGGATTTCAGAAAGGACGCTCTTGTGAAACGCAGCTTTTTGAACTTATAACTGATCTTCATCAAGCTGTTCACGATTCCATAATAATCGATGCCATATTTATTGACTTCAAGAAAGCATTCGATAAAGTTCCCCATTCTCGCTTAATGACGAAACTTAGCCGGCTTAACATACATGTAAAAATTGTTAATTGGATCTCAAGTTTTTTAACCGATCGCTACCAATTTGTTTCCGTAAATGATCACTTTTCCGCTTTAGCACAAGTTAAATCTGGCGTTCCCCAGGGATCCGTACTTGGCCCAATCTTATTCTTAATTTACATTAATGACATCAGTAACAACCTGACCTCAACAGTTCGATTGTTTGCAGATGACTGCGTGCTTTACAGACAAATTATCACCTCTGAAGACGCTAATATTTTACAGGCCGACCTAAACAAAATTTCACTTTGGTGCGTGCAATGGCAAATGGAAATTAATGTTTCTAAAACAAAAACTATGACATTTACCAGAGCCAGTAACGTTCACTTAAGTTCATATTTTATGAACAGCATATGCATAGAGAATGTGTATACATTAAAATATTTGGGAGTCCATTTAACTTCTAAACTTACATGGAATGATCACATTGATGAAATAATTTCGAAAGCAAATAAAACACTTGGTTTCATTAGGCGAAATTTATATTTAGCAAATCAGTCAACTAAATTATTAGCTTACACAGCTCTAGTTCGCTCAAAGATTGAATACGCTTCCATAATATGGAAACCAAATCAGACTTACCTAATAAACAAGCTGGAATCTTTACAAAATAAAGCAGCACGCTTCGTCACTAAAACATACTCTAGAACATCCAGCATCACGGCTATCAAAAAGTCCCTCCAATTACCGTCCCTAGAAACACGACGACTGTTAGCACTACTTTCCCACTTCCACAGATTGTATCATGCCCCGTCATCCTTTACAGCATCCATATCAAACCCCCACAAAAAATTTTCTCCCGCCTCGACCATCCCTTCAAAGTGCGTCCCATGTTTGCGCGTACGAATCTCCTGCGACAATCACCGCTCTTTCTAGCTATTCATCACTGGAATAAGCTGCCAAAAGAAATTGCTTCTATACGTGATCATGACTCATTTGTAAGTAATTTGAAACGCAGTTTTACGCATGTTGGGTAAAAGCAGAACTTTATGCCTTTGACGCATTGTAAGTGTATCTACATGCTTTGTACGGAGTGTTGTTGTTGTTTGTTTTTTTTCATCATGTATGCAATTCTCTCTCCTTTTTTCTTTTTATATTTTCTTGTTGTATTCGGTGATCCTTACCGCGATGTTCTATATTGCCTTGCCCCCCCCCCCCCCCTAATTGTGTTTGAAATATCCTGTTGTTAACCCCCCCCCCCCCCTCCCCTATGTAATGCCCATAAGGGCCTTTAGGGTATCTGAATAAAAGTTTAATCCCGTGAGAAGACGCATAAATGTATCCAAAACTTTCTTTATTAAAATTGAAGCATCAGACTGCAGTAGTCGTTATAAACGTTACTCTATAAATATGCAATAGATATATACAATACTTTAGTCAATACGAACACCATAAAAATGCTCTAGAATACAGAAAAATTACCAATTGTAATTACAAAACGTTATTTGGAAATATTTTCGTTAAAGGTAAGACAAGCAAGGATGACACCAAATAAACGTGGCACTATCAAAAACAACAAAAATACAGTTCTTTATAAGCACGCTAAATATCACAAGAAGAACAAACAAGAAACGAACAACGAAGATTTGCATATCTTGAATTACACTGCTGATCGTTTCATTGGCAACGTGGAGGCTGGGAGGCGAGGCAACGAACTTAATGGACCTATTCATGTATAGCGTAAACAGTCCTCTTATAAAATGGCTTTCGCGCCTTCGCGTTGGCGAAATCAGATATAGTCTGTTCGAAGGATAGATCGCGGAGGAGGTCATTTTAAATGGACATGATAGAAAGCGAGTTTTCACCTTGTCGTCAAAGATGCTCGAACAAAGGCGATTTTTTATCAGCGACAACTTTGAAAACGATCGTTCGGTCTCACAATTTGCGACGTGTATTTTATTTTATTTATTTATCTGCGAACACTGCAGACCCTTGTCGGGCCCATGCAGAAGTGGATACAAGGCGCAAAAAAATTACAATGGCGGATTGAACAAGGCAGACAGGTATATGCACAAATAAATACAAAATACAATTTCATCATTACAGAAGCATCACGGTGAGAATGTTGGATCAACGTGATTAACATGCTGTAAGAAAGATTCGACTGTGCTGCAGTTCACAACAGTGGATGGTAGCTTATTCCAGTAATGGATAGCTGAAGGGAACATGGAATATTTGTGAACTTTAATGTGGCTTATGGGTTGACGAAGTGCTTTCGTATTGTTAGTCCTTGAAGAGTGGTAGAATGGTTCCTGAAGGTATGTTTCTTTTTTTATGTTGAAGTGTCTGCGATAAAGTAGGTACAAGAACTTCAGTTTTGATACTACTCTTCGCTGAGCTAGGCTGTGTAGATCGGCTTTCTTTAGTAGGTTAGAGATGCTGGAGTGCCTGGAATAGTTCGAGTATACAAAGCGTACTGCAAGGTTCTGAATTCGTTCTAATCTGCCTATTATATATTTCTGGTGGGGACTCCAAATAATATCAGCGTACTCTAAGGATGGTCTCACGAGGGTTTTGTATGCATTAAGTTTTACAGCAGGAGGAGCATTGCGTAATCTTCTTCTGAGGAAATACATCTTTCCCTGAGCCTTCTTGCATATGCTACTTGCATGTTGTTCCCAGGTCAGATTGCTTGATAGCGTCACCCCTAGGTATTTTACAGAATTGGTTTTTACGAGTGGGACATTATTTAAAGTGTATGAAAAATCTAGTGGCGTTTTTTGTTGGTAAAAACTATGCTTTTTGTTTTCACGGCATTAAGTTTCATTCCCAAATTATTGCACCAAGTATTAATGGATGATAAAGAATCGTTTAGTTTAATCTGATCTTCTACAGAATCTATTACCTTATACTCTACGCAGTCATCCGCGAAAAGTCGGATTTGTACCCCCGGCTCAAGGCATGAATGGATATCATTGATATATATATTTAAGAATAACAAGGGTGCAAGCACTGAACCATAATGTACTCCTGAATAAGCATCCAAGTTGCCAGATACGGAATTTTTCTGTTTGTTACACTGTTTACGGTTTTTCAGAAAGCAGTCAATCCATGAAATTACGTCATTTTTGATACCTATAGCCTGGAGTTTTGTAAGCAAGTCTTGATGAGGAAATAAGTCAAATGCCTTAGAAAAGTCTAAGAAGATGGCATCTAACTGACTCCTTACATTGAGAGCATTTGCGATACCGTAAGTTATCTCTTCCAACTGTGTGGTTGTTGATAATTGGGATAGAAAGCCATGTTGCCGACTGTAGAGTAGATGATTAATTTCTAGGTGATTAATGAGTGCTTTGTAAATAATATGTTCTAGCAGTTTACAACTAGAGCTTGTTATCGAGACCGGCCTGTAGTTATTTATTTCGTTGTTGGGACAACGCTTATGAATTATAACTATTTCAGCACAGCGCCAGTAATCCGGAATTGTTATGATTTGCATTGACAGTGTGAATATTCTAAATAAATATATTGAAACCAATTATGTGTACCTACTTGAAAAACTATTTCAGATATCATCCAGCCCCGTAGATTTCTTTGTGTCTAGTTTTCGCAGTGAGCAGAGAATGCCATCCTCGCTTATCCTTATTTCAGGCATAGGATGAGTGATGGAGTATGCTTGTAGGCAAGTTTCCGAAGCCTCACGTGAGAAGACAGACTGAAAGAAGGAGTTAAAATTCGTAGCAATGGTGTCTGGGTCACTAATGATAACGCGTGGAGTTTTTATTTGGGAAGCTGTGGATTGCTGGCTTGCAAGATAGCGCCAAAACTTGTGTGGCTCATGCTTCATAAAGGACTTCAGCGTCTCCGATAAGAACCGTGCTTTAGCATTTCGAATTATATTGTGTCGAAGAAGACGAACTGTGCAGTGGCGCGGGCAGGAGCGCTCGCGCTAGGCTACCGGCCAATAAATCATCTCATTGCCATCGATCATAGCGTCTCTTTTTTCGGCTGGCCGCCACGTAACATTTGGTGGAGCTTGCGGGGTACCATCGACATCCTGGTCCGGGGAGCTTCGGCGTCCTGCGTCAGCCGTGGTCGTCAGCCGTGAGTTCTTGGCGTGCGTCGCTCGGCCGTGCCCCAGCCTTTCAGACCCGAACCGACCTCGCCGTTGTTCTCCCCGCCCCGTCCCCCGCCCCGACCACTCAACACGACGGACTGAACCCGACGCAAGGACCTGACCTATCGACTCCACCGACCCGAGATGGCGCTTACACCTGAAGACTCCGATCCCCTGCCCAGGCCGTTCGGCGCGTCCTGGGAACTCGACCGTCAGCTCTTGGCGACCTGCGGCCCGGAAGCTTCAAGGCCAGGAATCATTCAGCCATCTTATTCATCGTGGCGGCCAGCACCTCACCCCTTTCTCGTTCCTGTCCAACCATCCTCTTAAGCCAGTAATCACTTCGCGCGTCTCTTTGTCACCGATCGAGACGATCGCTCGGTGGCCCCGGGTAGTGCGACGAAGAAGACGAACTGTGCAGTGGCGCGGGCAGAAGCGCTCGCGCTAGGCTACCGGCCATTAAATCATCTCATTGCCATCGATCATCGTGTCTCTTTCTTCGGCTGGCCGCCACGTAACAATATCGTGCAGCGTACTGATAAGGTGTACACGGTCGGCTGACGAGCGATGCTTGCGCCGCCGCTTAATCTTTCTTTTCAGGCGAATAATTTCTCGCGTTATCCACGGATATTCTCGCTTGACGCGTTTTTTTCGCAAAGGAATATAATCCTGCTCGCAGAAGTGAACAACTTTGAAATAGAACCATAAAGCGCAAATGTCACTTAACGTTTCATATTCTGGGCAACAAGCTTCCAGGTGAGCTAAAACAGAAATATCATCAGCCCGCTTGTAATCTTTGAGAAAGGTAACGGATGGTTTTACAGGGCTGTGTGAAATATGGAATGGACATGAGATGATTATCATTTTATGGTCCGGAATTCTATCGTCGATATTTACCGAACGGTATGCTTAAGTAATTCGCAAAGCAATAGAAAGTTTCGGAAACACATCAATAAGCTTTCTTTCGTGCAGCAACTTCATTATTCCCAGTGGTCTCGTGTCCTAGCTGGCACACAGAGTTGTGCAGAAAGTTCGCAAACTGAACAATTGCAGCGGAAAATGCTGGCTCCAAATCATTTTTGTAGGTTTTCACTACCTTCTCAGCCTGCTGTGCCACAGAGGCCTCGCTCCCAACTTCTGTCGGCAATTTGAAGAATCCGAACCTTTCAGTGTAGGCAGCCTGTCGCACTCGCAAAGCAGAGCCTAGGCTGTCAAGCACAACATGTCTACAATAAACTTTTTTCTACCTTGTAGTACACTATCGCTTTTTACGTCCTGGTGCTTACTCAAAACGATACGTTGGCGCTCATCCTGATAACATTGATTGGTACTTAGTGTGCGTGCTCTCTCTCCGAAGGTATCATATACAGGTAGCAAAGTATTAACAAAGCCTTCTAGAGAGCTCAGCATGTCTACAGCAGTTGGAATGTCTAGGCCTGGTTTTTTTATTGCTATTCTCGTTTTGTCAAAGCGCTCCAAGGTTTCACTCCAGAAAATTGCCATGAATGCATTCTCTAGTTTTGTCATTTTCTTGAAGGGAGAGTGCGCTTCGTTTCTAGTGTCACCGTTTTATTCCTCGTTCTTTAATATAGCTTCGAAGCAACACAAGACATCATTGAAATTTTTCAGAATGGCCTTACATGATTCAGCATGTATTGACCACCTGGTCTCAGAGAGACTTTTAAAAACAAGGTGCTGGCCAGTTACTCACGTGCTGTCCAAAAGATAACTCCATCGCTTAGGTGAGGCAGAAAAGAACACATACAGTCTCTGAATTACAGTGAAAAATTTGACTGCCTCAAGGAAACTCTCAACGCTACACGCGCCAACTAAGTTCAGTGAACGACCAGCACACGAGACGTAGACTGCCAATTCGTTAAGGTGTTTGATTTGAGCTTGCAGTGCTTTGTATTTTCCTGAGATATTACTCGCATTTTCATGAACTTGGCCCCAAGAATCATCAATTGAGATGCCATTGGTCGTCAAGAGGAACAACCTGGTATCGAAAAGATACAAGCCGGCATGCGGTTCGATTGGAACAAATCCAATGAAGCGTTCGTACACATTCTCATTTATATAGTATCGTAAAACAACTGACAGCTGATTAACGTGAGTATGGTCTGGAGTCGAATCAACAATTAAATAGAAGTATTTTGTGCGTTTCACTTCGTCAACGAGATGTTCCTTGACAGCATTTGCCATATGCTCGATAAATTTATCACAAATGGTTTTTGACAGATACCATGGGTGAACTTTTCGTTTGTTCTCGTAGCATTCGAGGTGCTCCTCTAAAAAGGGATCAAACTTTTCAATGGCCTCAAGCACTCCCATATAATTGCCATTTCTCGGTGAGCCAAAAATTTCCTCACTGCCCCTAAACGCTAGGTTGCGCTCAGCTAGAAGCTTAACTACAACGCCTACGCGCTTCAACGCCTCTGTCCAGTAAGCGGTCTCCGTGACAAAATGCTTAACCTGTTCCTTGGCAATTGTGCTGCTCGAGATAGAGCGGGCGAGCCATGCTGCCACGTAATTCCGGTGCTCGGCGCTCATGCGCGCAAACCTTTCTTTCTGCTCTTTTTCAATAAGAAAAGCCGTGCGTGGTGAAGGCACTGGGATTGCTTGAAATCGAAAATAGTTTTCATGTGAAAGAGTAAACGGAACCTTTGGACTCCGAGTACATTAACCAGTGTACGCTCGTACGCTTCCCCATTTACAGCCTTTCGCACAAAAAGATGAGGTGACATATAGTGCTTCTGAGTTTTGTATTACCTTTTGGAAGACCGAAAACTTTCTGCCCGATATTGAAAATACAATGGCCCTTTCTCAAGGCATACACTCCAAAAGGTGTCATTTATACCGCCCGGCCACTTAGCAGGGTCATTTCAGAGAATCTCGCAACGTACCTCTTGCTGCGGGGGTGTCTGTAATTCTCTTTTGCCGCAACGAGAAGCCGTCTCATTCGTCCCCTCGAGGCACACTTTGTGGGTGGGAACATGATTATTTGAAGCCAAACTAACAGTAAACAAGTGAGTCGGTTCTTGGAGTGTTGTTTCCTGGCGCCCGTCAGTAGAAGGAAGCTCATCGGGGAGGTTTGGCACCTGTTGATCAGCAGTAGTAGACATCGGGCGTGGTGGACCGGACACCTGGAGCTCTGTGGCAGGGGCCCGGCCGAGTAGCATAGACGTTGCTGACTCAGGAACAGGACAGGGCTCGGTCAGCATCGGTTGCTCAGAAATATGGACGACCGAAGTTGGCACCGTTTTTACAGGATCCAGAAAACCAAGATGAGTCAAACCTTGATTCTTGCCAGGAAACCGTGATGATGGAGTTCGCAGGTCCTCCACAGAAGCGCAGTCGGTACTATTGGGAGTTTGAAACGGACTCTGGGTAGAGCGATCACACTGCTGCTCCGCGAAAGGCGCATTCAGTAGGTACTTTGTCATCTTTGGTAGCTTATTTTCACGCCCTTCTCTCTCTAACTTCGCCTTTCGTTTAGACGCACCACTTTCCGATCGAGCATTTTCCCATGAATGGATGCTAACTGTGAACCGCACCGGGCACTTCGTCAGTCAAATGCGACCGCAGGTGTTTAACGGTGGCCGTCCCGATGACTGGCGCACGCTGCCTGGATGGTCCGCGGCTGGCCGAGAGTGGTGCGTCTCCCGGGAGCTCCTCAGCGAGCGGGCTTATGCAAGCTTAACTGGCGGCTCGGGGCTGAGTCGCAGCCCGCGATCAACTTCCTTTCACGGACGCGCGCCGCGTCTGTTTGTTACTAGCGCCAAAGCAGGCGTTCACATACGCATAGAGTTCCTTGTACAAATTCCCTCCTTCTCCGTAAGAACTCTCTCCTTCTCCGGTTTCGGTCTCGTCTTCCTATAGGCTAGGAGCAATCGTCTCTGCTGGGAGGTTCTCGATTTTTCTTCCGCCCGTTGACGCCGAGCGCGAGAACGAAGGGGAGAAGGTGACTCCTAGCGCGGGCGAAGTTACTCGCCCTCTGTCGCCTCTGAGCCATCTTTTTGAACTTCTCTCTGGAAAGTTCGGTGGCCAGTTTGACCTACTTTTTCCGTCGAGCGCGGGCGAGAGTGCGCAGCCACTTTGCAGGAATGGGCCCTGGAGACAGGTCTTTGCGTCCAGCTTTCCTACTTCCCCCTTCACTCTTCCACCATCCTAGCCAGAACAGTGAATGTTCCATGCCCCATGACACGCGGACAAAAAGCACGTGTGACGACTTCTTTCCTTTCCTGCCTAGGCTCTGCCATCAGACTCATCATCATCTGCTATCAGACTCATCCCCCCCCCCCCCCCAAATTACCATCACGATGAAGAAATGTCGAATGGGAAGCACTGTTTTGTACTGCAGCGCATCCTTTGTATGAGAAGAACAGCGGTGGAGCTCTTTCCGAGTGTGTGGGTGGCGTGGTGGTGACAAGGGGCAAGGGAGATTTAGGTCCTCATCCAACATTACATGTTTTAGGTGTTTGCCCCTTTCCCCTCCTCTCCAGACAGCACTGGACAGACGGACTGACAGGAAACCACGAAAACTCTTCCAAGCAAACGCACCTGGCTTCGTAAGAAAGAGGGCCCCGCCGGTGTGGCGGGTGATTCCTGTTTTTGCACCTCGACAAGCTCTCCCCAAATGATCACGTTAAACGCATGCTGTTACTTTAGGCGGGGGGCCCCGTCTACTCTTGCTGGTTTTCTCGCTTCATACACGTCGCTCGAAGTTCGGTTGCCCATGGTTCCATATAATAAGCAGGTTAGAATAAATGGGCCCCCTTCTCCTACTGTCTGCGGTGAGGCCCTGAGCTGCAGCCCCCTTAGCCTCCACCCCCCCCCCCCATTAATCTAGCGCTGGGTCTGTGGCGCTTTACAGGTGTCCTCGCAGCAGCACTACAATGGCGCCGATTAATTATATCCTGTACGGCTGCTGCTGACAGTTTTTTGTGGGATGTGGGCATTTTTAAGCTGGCTTATGTGGACCAGAGGAACTTCGCTGCACAGACTATAGAAAAGAAGGGGACGTTTGCGTGCATTTATTTACATATATTTACAACTATTTACATCAATACCATACACTGAACTTTGCACGTATCTGCTGCTATTTACGTTACAACTCTTTGTATGTGTAGTCATATTGATTTATAGAATTTATGTCTATTTACATTGATAAGAAATATGCATTGTAGCGCAACCATCTTTGTACTCGCGAGGACGAAAAAGCGTCTCTTGCGCGAACAGAACGCAACAACACTGAACGAAACAAAACACATCTAACGCCCGTCTGGAGACGCCAGTTCATACGCCCTCAAGTGTTTGGTCGCCCCTCCTGCGGCGCCGAACGACAACGCCCGTAGAAGAGACGCTGACGCGGCGCCGAAGAAATGTTGGCTTGTGGTTTGGCCTTTACGGTGACTGCGCCTGAGCACGTGCTGAAGCGAACTTGTATTCATTTTTTTTCTGCCCCTTTTCTTTCAATTGCTTTTTTAGCTTTGAATAGTAGTATTAGCGCCTGGTTGTAGTCACATCCAGGCAGAAATTCCGAAATGCTTCGGCATCAGCTGCGAATTACATTAGCGAATAGAGTTTACTTCTCGCTTCTTAAAACATTCTTAGCTGCAGTCTGCTACGGACAGGGAAAGTCTTTATCTAGTTGTAATGATGACAGCTTATCCTGCAAACGGTAGAGCTGCGACTTGAATGTTACTGCTACTTGCTAGTTTCGAAGAATGCCTTCTCGGGAAGATTGACCAGAGCTTTATTTCATTGGACCATTTTTCTTACTGAACATGATTGAATCGCAAATCTATATAGCGAAGCTTATTACAGTCTTTATCCTCTGAGTTCATATTTCTGCCAAGAAGTTGTAGTGCGTCTCCCGGGATGTTTCCGCGTTCCAGCTAAACCACAGTCATGATTCGAACAAGCCGCCACATCCTTTCGTTGCAGTGCCAACGCCGCAGCACCGCACTCTCTGTGGCTCCTTTTAAAACCAGCGCCTGCAGGGGCTCCACGATGAGCAGCTCCACGGTAAGCAGCGCCACGAACGGCGCGCTCTATGACGCGTCCATACCTGACAGGCAGCCTGACGATCATGAAAGATGCAGAGCATCGCGTCACGAAGAGAGAGAGAAACAACTTTATTGAGCCGAGCTAATTACGACGCCATCGATGGAAGTGGTTCTCTCTTCACGGGACCCATATGCTTCCCCAGCCGCCTGGCCCCTGCAGATCAGGACGAGCTGGACTTCCTGGGTGGGGCTGGTTAGGAAGGTCTCCCAACGCTCGGTAAGCGAGGATGAGGGATGGGGTGGGGAAGTGGGGCAGTTAAGAGGTTGGGGATTGCTTTGACGAAATTGCATACTCCAATGACGTGCTTGAGCACGCCTATCTGAGTCTTGCAAAAATTACATTCCTTCTCGTATCTTTCAGGGTACATCTTGTTTTGCAGGTAAGGGTGCGGGAAGGATCCCGCCTGTATCTGTCTGTAGATCTCTTGCTGTTCTCTGCTATGCGATTTGTGAGGATTGTGGCAATGTTTCCTCTCCCTCTTGTAATGGTTCGTAATGTCCCTATAATTAAGAAAGAGAGGAACGTTTCAAAAATAATCTTCGTCCACTTTCTGTCGTCTGGCACCTCTCAGACGGCTCTCTCCCCCAAAGGCGTAGAGCAGGCGCGAAGGCTAGCCGACGGGGGAGCGTAGGAAACGAGGATAGGAGAAGGTCTTGGACGGTCGGATCGACCGTACTTGGCAGGCATGATAAAAAAAAGAAGCCCGCCACTGTCTGGAAGACGTTGAAGTAACGAGCGTTAGCTTTACTGGCCATGCATAAAACGGAAGTTTTTCCGCATCCAGCGGGGCAAGTGAAAAAAACCTAAGCGGTTCGGAAAGGTAACATCACTTTTCCACCTAGCGGATCGATCGACGCCTAGCGCCATCTATAAGAGAAATTACGATGCACGTCTACCCACCGTCGAGTTACAACCCTTCAAGATTGGTCATAAACGGAATTTGCTTCGTTTGGGGGATCAAAATGGGCCTAGAATTCGGCTTGCGGTGCGATATGATAACGATTCAATTAGTAATTGCATGTATACAATGTTTGCCTATTATTCCTTTGCGCGTTTATTTTTATACCACAACCCAGAGGGTTTTTATTTGGATACCAAATTCAGTACACAACTGTACCCGGATGGATGCCCCTAGTTGTCGGAGCATATATAACGGAACGAATGTATACATTTTATATGGCGCTATAAGTCTCAATGCGAGACGTGTTGTTTTCTAGTTGCGGCTACAGATGGCGCTGTGATCTCAGAGTGGTAGCAGGCCCACGTAATCCCGAAACGTGGTGAATAAGAGCTCACGCTTTTAAAATAGAGGAGGAGCTGCGCAGGGCAAAAGAAGTGGGTTCTGCATAAAACGCCGGTGCACTTTCATGCGTTCAGCATAAAGCTAGGTGTGTTCGATAAGACGCCTGCCGTGGAGACCGCCAGTCGCTCGACCACAAACGTAGCCAGGGATATGAAGCTTTTCGCCTTCGACCAGGGTTAACCAGAGCAAAAACCACCAGCAATTTTTTGCGTGACGGAAAGGCACAATAACTATCACGCTTCTCTGTCGACACCTCAACCACGTCGTGTTTGAAAAAGGCCGCCACAGTCTGCAAGACGTTGAAGTAAGGATCGTTAGCTTAATTGGCCGTGCGTAAAACGAGTCTTTCAGCATCCAGCGGGGTCAGGGGAAAGGGACGTCATCACTGGCGCGCGGCAGGTGGTTGATTTTACAATGCTATTGTGGATGGCGCTGTGCCCTCAGGGTGGCAGCTGACTCCACGAAATCTTCAAACGTGATAAGTTTTGCTGCCACATATGGCGCTGTGATCTCAGTGTGGTAGCAGACCGCAAGAAATCTCGAAACGTGATGAGTAAGAGCTGACGCTCTTAAAATGAAATGAAAAGAACTGGGAGTGGCTTAACTTGGCTAAACCTAGAATTCAGCGAAAAGCAAGGACGCTTGCTAGGCATCTCAGGCTCGTCTATGGGAGCTCTGCTACATGCTCGCGACAGCCGTTTTAGATGTATCCCCACACAACCACGGGGCTATGACGGGGTATCACATGGTCTTACGACACCCCCATCGGATGTTACGTGGCTTCACGTCACCTCATCGGATGTTTTCAAAGTCAAAGGACAACCCAAAGGTCACCCAATGTTAAAGGTCAACTAAAGGTCATTGGTGAAGGGTTCGATACCATAACTGTAACACGTATGGTCATACTCGGCTAACCTGGTGAGGCTGAAGGCCGTTCAAAGTCATTCTGCGGCCTACGTGACGACGGCTTTACCTAGCGTACTGAAGCATTTCTCTTCAAATATTGTAGAGGGCGCACACCTACGCCTTAGGGAAGGACACGAAAGAACAGCACACGACAAAAGAGCATGCGCAAAAACAGCGCACAAAAAACAGGACGGTTACAAAACAGCACAACTAAATAATGGTACAGCGACAAAACAGCACAGGGAAAAAGTAGCATGGCGACAAAATAGCACAAAGAAAAATCAGCCAGCGTCTAAACGGCACGCCGGACAAAATGGCACAGCGACAAAACTGCGCAGCGAGAAAAACAGCACGGTAACAGAGAAGCACAGGGGAAAGTTAGCACGACGACAAAACAGCGCACTGCAGTACGGGGCAGCGCTGCAGAGGCTGCTGCAGTGGTCGAGTGCTCGAAGGCAGCGGGAAGCGAAGCCGTTTTGCGCGTCTCTGTTTCGATTTCAGCATTTTTTTGTACTTCATACTGCTCTAACGCAAAAGTTCGGAATATCAAAAGTGAGCATATATCATGTGCCATGCGGGAGTTTCTTTAAGGCTACCCATGCAACTTTTTGTTTTAGATGAAAAAATAGTTATTCTTCAAGTTGTGGGCCTCCTATGAGGGGCATCTGCCGCTTCGTTCTTGAGTTGTATCCCACTATAGCCACGACGTTATCGCGCGTGCTTAAGAGAGAACAAATGTTGTACGCGCGCATTTCAGCTGTAAATTGCCATTAGACGATATCGGCTCTAAGCTCCTCACCCTGCCAGCGACAGCCGTATTTAAGCAGCCACCAAATAAGCTCATATTTTGCCTAGTTGTTCCGAAATGCATAGCGAACATGTTATAAATAGCTTGAGACTACAACAGTGTTATCGTCCCTTTAAGACAGGTGAAGGCTTGATATGTGATGAAATGCCCGTGTTCCGTTCAAAGGCCGCGCGCTTTTTAACCGTCAAGTCAGTTAAACTTTGGTCTTGAATAAACTCCTCTGGCATCCAGAGGGCTACGGCACGTTTTATAGTTTTCTCCGTCCTGTAAATAGCTCATAAGGGGTCAGTGTCTGTCCTTTCTATAACCGGCTGAAGACTGGTTCTTGCTGCGCAGCACCTTCGTCTGCTGCAAAAGGAGATGTAAAATGACAATCTGGTTCGGTTTTACTTTCTTTCCGCCCATGGGCACAACCAAACCACGGCGCTGGATTTCCCGTGACCAAACTCACGAAAAACAACTCCGATTTGCTCAAAGAATGCGGCACGATCTCTTGGAGCCGCCTTCACTCTCCTTGTTATCAGAACGCAAAGTGTGCTTCCTGGTAGGAGGGCAGAGAGGTACTGCTAGCCTGGTGGAACACTAGCCAGTCTCCTTGTGTTCGGACCTAAAGCGGCTCCTGCATTTCACAGCGCTTCTCGCAGCTGCGGAGTGGGGAGCGTGGCTGCAGCGCTCTTTTGTCCGCATCTCCAGTTACTACGCGGTTTATCCTGATGCTCCTACTACGTGGCCGCTTCATTTTCCTTTTTCTGTAATTGTGCCCTTGAGAAGATTTCTCTATTGCTCAAGCTGGCATCGTCGAAACTTAGACCACCATCGCATGCGAGCAGCGGGTTCTGTGTATGTTTGCAGCCGGCGGCGAAGCTTACTGAAATGAAGTGTTGGTACAGGGCAACGCCGGAATCGGACGCGGGCACGCAGCATTAAACATTATTTCCTCCATTAAAAAAAGTGTTCCGGAAATAAATGCATTGAATCGTGCTGTTATACGCACTAAATTTCATATTTTGACGAGCAGCTCACTGCGAAAATTAGTGTCGAATATAGCGCAATACGGAAATTTTCTCACATTTCGAATTTCTTATCTGACACGGCATACCTTTCCTCATTTTTGAAGCAATTTTGTCGGCTTCTTTGCCTTTTGGACAACCTGAGAAAATACTTCGACTACTGTGACACGATAAAGTTTTCAAAATATTTCAAAATCCCATTGTTGTGCACCCTTTACGCACGGATCGCAAAAAAACAAGCTGGAATAATGTTTGTCATAGAAGCCATGATATTTTTCGCTGGAATCGAAGGATGCATCACAATTTTCTGCAATTCATTAAGTACTTTATATCGCACGCAGCTTGTAGTACTCAAGAATACCTTTATTACTAATTATTATGAATTATAATCATTAAATATCATTAATACAAGCGGAATGTAAGAACGGTGCCTATGACACAATTTCGCACAATGCTTTACTAAATTATCCGTCTATGTACGCTGCTGATTTACTGATGAATTTCCGTACGTGCCATAGCGACATTGAGGGCTACAAGACACGCCAAACGAGGGGGCTGATTCTTAATTAGTTGTTTGTCTTCATTTGTAGCCGTAGTGTGAACCGCGGGCAGCTGTATCGGGGAAGGCAAGACGGGTTACCGCAAATAGACTAGTGGTACTAGT
Organism: Amblyomma americanum; assembly: GCF_052857255.1. Classification (NCBI taxonomy): domain Eukaryota; kingdom Metazoa; phylum Arthropoda; class Arachnida; order Ixodida; family Ixodidae; genus Amblyomma; species Amblyomma americanum. The sequence continues at coordinate 97,070,539 of NC_135499.1, read as the reverse complement.
AAGTGGGCTTATGAAGAAGAATGGGCATGAGCCTGTCAACCGGCACCAACTGGGCCACTAACAGTGAAGCGTGTGGAAAAAAGAGAGAGAGAGTGCAGAATCAAGAAAAATGACGATAGAAAGAATAAATGCGCGTCAAACCCACTGCATGCTTTAGGACTGCGTAGGGAAACCAACACGACGGCTACTAGAAGAAGGAGCTTGTAGAAAACATTTATTTCGCGAGGAGCTCACACTCGTAAGCAAATCGGCAGCCTAGCATAACATCTATTAAAGGCGTCGTTGAGTGGTTTGCCAAGACGCCTTGCTGGCGCTCAGCAATATTAGCATAAGCTGACCTTTGGGGAACTGCAATCCCACGTCTAGCCTCCGCCTGCTTTTGCTCGGTTAGTGACGGCTCCTGCTTGTATCCGTGCCGCACGGGACGTGACAAAAGCCAGATGGCCAGAACAAGAAAAACGCGGGTTTATTGAGAATTGTTGCTTTTATAGCCGACCAAGTGAAAACAGGCCGACCGCAGCGCGCATGTCCGGAACAGGCGCACGGTCATACACGCGTCTGATACATGCTTTCGTTTCAAGAAACAAAACAGACGCTCGACAGATTAGTTAGGCAACTTGATTAAATGCCTCGTCATAGTGAAGGCGTTGCGGGGGGCCTAGTGTTCCTGGACGATCTTCTAGGAGCTGGGGTCTACACAGAATCAGGTGTTGACCTTCCTTCAGCGTTGGCTGTCCACTGTTGTGCCCCATCAATCATTCGTGACGATTCCGAGGCCTGCGATGTTGACCCAGCCCAAGAACGCATTGCAGGTGCCTGAGGGTTGTCGACAGGCGTGTTCGCTTCGGTTGTGTCGTCCCCGTCTTCGCTGCTCGTCTCAGAATACGGCTCATCCGTTTGTATGAGGTGTTTGCGGTTGCGCCGCAGCACTTTCCCATCTTCAGTTACCAGCTGGTACAGCTTTGGAGCTTGCGTGCCTCTTACCCTCGCTTTCCGCAACCACGTTCTCGTTCCTCGCAGCCGTACTACGTCCCCTCGAGAAAGCCTCGGCAAAGGGTTGCCTTGTGCGTGCTGGCAGTGCTTCTTCACCTCGGTGCAGTGTACTACATGGAAGTCGGGATGATTGGCTCCCAGGCGCTTCCCTTGCAACAGTTCACCAGGGAATCGCCCAACCTCTGAGCTGAGCGATGAGCCAGTAGGCCTTGCCAGAAGTCGTCCCCGGACTCCTGTTTTTTTTTTTTTTGAAGATGCGTTTGACGATCTGTACACCTTTTTCCGCCAACCCATTTGACTGCGGCAAATGAGGACTACAGGTTGCATGTGAAAAATCATAGTTTCGTGCAAACATATGGCGAAGTCGTAACTCGAAAACTAAGTTCCATTGTCCGTGCAAACGTCTACCGGGACGCCATATGTTACGAAGATAGTGCTGAGTGCAGTTATCGTGGTCCTTGAGGTAGTGTCCTGGAGTTGTTGGACGTCTGGAAAGTTCTAGAAGGCGTCATAAGCGACAAGGTAGGAGTCTCCCCCTATTGGAAAAAAGGCAACGATGGGTAAATTGGAAACCAACATCAAACACCTTGGTGGAATACGGTAATGGAAAACGCAGTGGACTGCTGGCGATGCTGGGCGATGTTGCGACTGTTGGGCGATGGTGGTACTGTTGGGCAATGTTGCGGCGGTTGGGCGATAGTGGTACTGTTTAGCAATGTTGTGATAGTAGGGCAATGTTGGGATGGTTGGGCAACGTTGGAACTGTTGGGCAATGTTAGGACATTTGGGCAATGGTGGTACTGTTGGGCAATGGTGGGACTTGTTTAGAATCAGTTCCTGGGCGAGTTGGTATTTCATGCTTATATTCACAGCGCAAAGACGAACACGGACACGAGGGGAGACACCACAAAGCGCCGCGGTGGTGTCTCCCCTCGTGCCCGTGTTTGTCTTTGCGCTGCGAATGTAAGAATGGTGGGACTGTTGGGCAATGTTGAAACTGTTGAGCCAGGGTCCATGCTAGGAATTCGGCCAAGTTACACCTGTCGCAATGAGACATCAAAAACTTTCAAAAAAGAAGAAGCTTGTGCAGCCAGGTTTATTTTGTGTTCATGCTCCTCTCCTCTCCTTCACTCACTTGCCAATGCAGCTGGGCCCTATGAAACAGCCTTGTTGATGTACTGCCGGTGCATGGGAACTTGGTATAACCAGGCGATGCACTCTCCAGAAAAGATTCATGTAGAAACATTGGGATCCACAAGATTTTTTCCTTGCCTATATTAGAGTCTTAAAAAAGTAAGCACTGTATTACGGGTACAGGAATACAACTAACCTAAATCAAGAACAGCTGAAACTATTCGCACTCCAAGAGAAAAATAATCTCATGTTCTTACTGGGTTCTTAATGTTTTCATGCGCTCCTTTAAAACGGCATCAGGGAGCATCTTGAGCCTATTAATTACTTCATATAATTTTTTCTCGGATTGTTCTTCTGGAAGCTTTTTTCTAACTTATGATCTATAAAAAGTTCCGCTCATATTTTAAATTCGTTCTGCTTCGCGTTCGTAGAGGGCTCCTCAGCTTTTCTTCTACACGTAAAACCTAACCACATTCCTTACTGAATTTTCTTTTTAAACGTATAAACGCAAACGTAGCTAGCGTGTAGACGTAAACGTAAACGTTTTGAGTGTAAACGTAAATAATTAAACGCTAGCTACTACAGAGCGCTTCGGACGAATTCTTTCTGCCACCGGCACTTGTGCACACAAAGAAAATTTCACGCTACATGCAAAAAGAGGCTGCATTGAAGTCCTTATCGTCCGTGTCAGTGAAAGGACCAAGAAATTTTGAGAAACTGACTGCCATCACGCTTGTTTGAGTTTTCATTATTTAATATCTATGTGTGCAGTTAGACATGATCAAAGCCACCTTTTGTCCATTTGGTAGTCTACGTGTGGACGTGTCTGACGTGGACCGATTTTCAGTGAAGGGAGACAGCTAATTTACTGCTACGCTTTCTGGCTGAAAATAACATTTTTTCCATTGCGAAGGAAGTAGCAGACAGGACAAGTGCTCTCCCGTCGGCTCAGTTCTTCTTTTTGTCCTTCGTCTTTAGATAAAGGCACTAAAAGGTTTCGAAGCAATGCATAACTGAATTGTGCTTGGCCTTAAACCCGCAGATGCTAATGCATGAATCATATTCCTACTTTCTACTGTTAAATACTGCTTAATATATGCCGCTGTTTTAGAGAGCGGAAGACTTGGTGGCATAAGTAAATATTATGCGGTACCCGCTTGAGAGAAAAAGACAGCGCAGGTTAGCTCCCTGAGCAAGGGTTCAAAAAGAAAGCACAAGCACAGCAGCCACCATCGGAAGCACTGGCTTTATTGGCAAAACAGCAGCAGTAGCCAGCACCGGGAGGAATGAGAGATCTTGCAGTGCAAGTAACCAGTCCATTTCAGTCAGCAATATTATAGCGCCATGAGCAACAGCAGAGACCGCGCATGGTCGTCAGCAGTTCTCACCAACCTTTTATTATAGACTACAAAATAAGGTGGTGCTATCAACACATTTGGACATCACGTATCCGACATTGACGAGAAGCGTGTGCGCGGTGGCCTGGGGTTACTGGAGAAATGGGGTTAGCAGAGACAGCTATAAGTGAACAGTTGCGATTGTTGTTCAAGAAGCGTACATCTGAAATCGAGATGTGTGGGGTGTTGTGTCTTGGGAGGGAAACGACATTGTAGCCGAGGTGTAAAAATAACTCAGGCTTAATGTCAGCAGGCCGTCAGACCGCGCATCCCGCTGGTCTACGACTGCCCATGCAAACCAGCACGCCATGCACGAGATACAGACAGGCAAGGGGGCGTTGCCCAAACACTGGCACGTGGCCATGAGTTTGCCGCTTGGTTATCGTGATACAAACACTACATTCCCTCTTCCCTAAAATTTGCATGCTCTCATCACAAATTGTTGTCATTTATAACGAAAGGTTAGATTTTATACAGACATAGCAGAAACAAGTTAACTGTTTAAGCTGTAGCTCCAAATGTTGGTTGGCACAATCACGGCCCCGGTTTGTACCGATCCGGGGATGTCTTTCCCTTGTCGGGTATCGATGTCGTGTTGAGGCTTCGTAGCCCCTGGCGCCAGGAGAAAACCCCGAGTCGTGATCGGTGTCTTCGGAATCGAGGGCTGCCGTCGATACTCCGCCTCCTGCGGTGACCGCCCCTGGATCTTCCTCAGTGGTGCTCGCTGCTTGTTTCTGCGGTTGCACGGCACTCTTGTCGTCAGTACCCGTATGTGACCCAGATGGTTGCCACGGCTGCCAGGAGTCCTCACCATGGGCGCCGCAACCGTGGTCGGCAGACGGTGGCTCCGGTTCTGCCTTCCTTGCGTCGTTTTCGCCGTTTGCTTATCGTGATACAAACACTACAAGGGGAAATGGTACAGTGCACAGATTCTTGTGCCAGTTCTCACTCTCCACACGCCTCAGTGAAGGTACGAAAATTACCCGGAGTGGTAGGCACGGCTAGGTAAATAGTAAGAGTGTTACTTAAAGTTTAAGAAACTGGAGATATCATTACGCAACGAGGCAAAGCAAGTCTTTCTTTAAAACACTGCATTTCTCAGGACAAGTCAAACGTGACAGATAAACACAGCAGAAAAGGTAGCTCAAAGTTGGCTCTTCTGATTCCTCTTATGTTGCCAACAGCTAATTCCTCCGGTCAAACAGCTCAACATAACTGATATTCATTGTCTCCCCAAAACATAGAGAATTCCTCTTTTAGAGGGAACAATGCGACTCAGACTTTACTGTGTATGCTCTATATAATAGAATCTCGTTTCTGCCTACCATCGAGCAATCCAGTAGTGCACATGCTCGTCTTATTCAGAAAATAGAATCTAAAGTAGTATAGCAGATTTCATTAAGGCTAAGCATGACGCTTTTACGTGATGGATCGGCTGGAGTTGCCTTCTGTTTGTGATGCCGTTCATTGCATTACTCAGGACCACCGACAATGAGCTGTGCCAAACTGCAATGGCATCGGTAACAACCAAGTGAAGTAGGCCGACACATCTGTGGAGTCAAAGACGACCAACAATGCTTTACAAAACGGGAAACCAGGCGAACTGGAATACTTTACTACTTCAAACTGGGCTCACATTTTCCGTGTAATTGTACACTCAAGGCGGTGCCGATCGACTTTATATTCCCCCTAGTGTACAAAATGGGGCTTGGACAAGTTGGTCCAGCAGTACCGAAACGGCGCAAAGGCACAGACATGATGAACATCCTTTTCACGTCCGCGCCTTTGCGGCGGTTCGATTTGCGCGGGAATTTAAATAAAAAATTAACAGTGCGGCGCTAAATTCAGATTTAAAATCACAAATACGGTGAAATTTTATAAAACCCCCGTAATTTCAAGAACACGCTTATTCACCAGTACGAGTGGGGTTGTGTAAAGATTTTATTTTCTGAGGTCATGGAATAAGTCTCGACGAATGGCATTCTAACGACCTTTGGTGTATCCCTAGATGAGACCGCTGCGTTGAACTATTTTAATGTGTTCAAGGTAAAATAAAGTGAAGTAAGCGGAGAAGTGCATTGAAAAGAAAAATGGCGGTGCTTTTGAGCCTTAGCGGCACATCATTTTGCCATTTCATAAACAAGCGCAAACTTTACGCACTAAAATATGGTGCACTTATTTCGTGGGTTGAGCGGTTCGCCCACAGTGCACGAGAAAGCCGAGCTGAAGGCTGCCACGTGCCGCACAGCAGTGTTGCAGTCGTCCCCCAGAACCTCCGAGAATCCGCGACACTTGATGTAGCACCAGGAAACGAAGAAAAGCTGCAGCTCTGTCATGCTGCTGAAGTCAGCCAATCTGTTCTGAAAGCCGCGGCTCTTGAATGCGTCCACCAAAATGTCCAAGGACGTGAAATCTGACAGACTGGCTAGCCATGATTTCCCCTCCGGGGGCGTGACACAATTGCGAGCAGATTGTATCAAGTTCGTCGTTGCGTTAATGTTGAAGTAGTGGATGAGAGATATTTCAGCGGACGCTTTCGCTACGTGAGCTCCAAGTGCGCCGTACTTTACAGCGTCAACAATGCTAAAGTCGTACAGCGGAAATGAAATTACGTATGGAGCAAGGACATAGTCGTGGAGCCAGTTAGAATACGACGAGAACTGGTTGAGGGTTTGCCAACCCAGCGTCCGCGGTATGGTGTCGTTCTCCAGGAGCCGAAACATTCCCCTAGCCTTCTCCCAGTTCTTAGTAAGCGAGAGAGTCATGTCGGGGAGGGAGTTAGTTGCAGCGTTGAAGTTCGCGTCCCTAGACATCGATCGGTTCAATGCACCCATCACAACGTCGAGTGAGCTCCACCGGACACTCATGGAAGTGTCGTCAGAGTAATGTGGCTGCGAAGACAGCCGAGAAGCGAATTCTTTTCTGATGGACAGGACGACACGTTCCACATCTTCGCGTATTTGAGGGTAAAATATCAGCGCATTGTACGGAACGAAGAGGTAGTCTCCGACGAATTGGTAGACGAGTCTGTAGCACAAGCGTCCATGATGGTATCGAATAAGTTCATGATTGCTTGTACCATAGTAGTTCGAGATGAGCTGGTAGTTTGCAAACACACTGGCGTACCTTGCTGCCATCCCAGACACGAAAAGGTGAGTTTTATTCTCGCCTAATTTCTTCCAAACTTCGATAAATGTCATTACGTAATATAATCTAAATGTCCGAAAATTTGGCACGGTAGTCACGTTGAATTCTGCGAGTAACTCCATCCATTTCTCTTCCTGTAGGCTGTGGTCTGGGAATGCCTGCATTGTTAAGCGTTTTCGAGCGGCATGAAGCCGAGGGAGAAAAGTCTCTTCCAGCTCGCTGACTTCTTCGAACGTAACAGCCATCTCTGTATTGCCTCCGGAGAAGGTTTTCCTTATGAACTCGAAGCTGGTACGCCTGCTGTCCAGTCGGCGAAGTCTTTCTTGCTCTTCCACCGCGAGATCAAAAGATAGGGGGACAAAGACCCAGATGTTGTGTCGGCGTGGGACAACTTTAATCACGACGGCCCAGTCGAACTCGATGTTAAGGCTCAGCAGCGTCCGCAGAACATCGGGTGTCGTGGACAGGCGCGGCCACACGATGCCAGCTCGCCGGAAGCACTCGCGGATCACAGGGAGCTCATCGCGCTCCCCACGCCAGACCATATCACAGGATCGGTAGAAGAGCCCGGCTTTCTGCACAATGTTCTGGCCGGTGGTCGGAGGGCTCGTGTCTCTGCTGGCGACTTCGGTCATTTTGTCGACTGCATTGGCGACAAGCTCCGCGTGCACCGAGAACTTGCGCTTGGTGCGCCACCCAGCGCAGACGTACGCATCGAAGTTGGCGCACGGATTTAAGGAGCCGTTGACGGACTCCGCCATGAGCTTGGCGAACGGTTCGCAGGCGGGACTTGTGCAGAGCGTGGTTTCGTTACGGAGCGATCCATGGAAAATACCGAGCAGAAGCAGGAAGCAGGCGCCGGTTAAGAGTGCAGCGCCGACGGCTGCGGCTATGGCGATGCGGTACGGCGAGGGTTTATGCTGCGCACGCGGACTGACGAGGCGCTTGTACAGCTGCCTAGGTGACTGCGAAGAATGTAAAGCAGAGAACAACTTCCGTGAGGTGGGGCTCTCTTAAAAGAGTCACAGCAGAGGGCACAAAAAAGTCGCTAATAAGATTAGCTTTACACTATGTAATCATCAGTCCCAATTTCTCCTTTTATGATAAAACACTACACGCGCTTGATTGTTTTTATTTGCAGCGCACAGATGGCCAGGTAGGCCAATGCAGTTCATAAACAACTCTTTTAGCATTCCGAAATGTGTGCTACTATTTTAGTAGCGTTTTGTATTGGGCTAGCTTGCTCAGGATTTAGGACGGACAACGGCTAGGCCAACGGAAAGGGCGCACCACATAAAGGAAGACGGCACAAGCCGTAAGAACCTTTTGTTAGGAGAAAACGTCTTTTTCTTATCTGTACACTGACGTCGCCGATGCATTGTTGATACGTTTTTCGAATAAAAGCGGCTTCAAAGACTTCACGTGCCACAGTCTCGTGGCTTCGGCTTAAAATCTTTACATTATAATCTTAAGCTTTGATTTATATTTTTACTGTACTTACAGTCTTCCCCAGGTGTAAATTTGCAGAGTTTTGGAGTGACAATTCAAGTTCGTGCTCCCGTAGAGCTTGTTAAATGCATATCTTTCCACGCAGAAGGGGTAATTCATACAAAACCACTTGCGCACTTGGGCCTCGTATGATTGGTCCCGCATCCAGCTTTCTTTTTTTTGCATCCATAAGGTGGGGATCCATCGATCATGTTTTCGGAAATCTGACAAAACGGGAGCATTGCACTTCTTCGCCACTTTTTCAGACTGAGACATTTGATGTCGAAATGCGGAGCTCTCTGTCTCACTTCATTTTTTTCTCTTGGTATGCTTTTCTGTCCTTTCGCTTCCTCCAGCAGGCACTCGGCGATTGATACAAAAATAAAATGCAGATGTCCTGCTTTTTCTAATCTTCTAATCTCGGTAGAGAAACAATATTCAGCCTTATGAATGCAGGACTTCAAACCTGGCAGCGTTAAAGCGGACTTTCACTGGAAAAGCCGCACATCTTCTCACACTAATATAGGATTAGCCCAGAGGGCTCAAACGCAAACTTTCACCTGTGGAATGAGAATAGCCAGAACTCGAATAAAGTTGGGACTATCAGTTGTAGTTTCACTTAATATCATTACGACCCATAATTCGGTTAAGTAAATCAATTTCGCTGAACAGATAACTGCGGTATTTACTTGGAAATTGAAACCATGGCCATTGGGTTGCTGTAGTCGGATACAACTCAAGAACAAAGCGCATTTTTCACGTCAAAGGACCTCCGTCCAGCCAATGGCATCGGCCGATTCTGATGACCCTGCTAGCGTGGCAATGGAGGAAGTGGAAGATGATAGGCGACAGTCCACTCCCTCCATGGCCGGGGATAGTCCCCTCCCTGCATTATCATGCCACTTCCTGCATTCTGACGCTAGCTGGCTCATGAGAAGTGACTGACGCTACCGTCTGGAAAAAGATCGTTTGAATGGGAAAAGCCGCTTCGTTCGTGAGCTGAATGCGACTATAGTCCCACACGTTTGCGCTAGGCTATTGACGTTCGTTCGACTTGGTTAAAGAGAGAATTTTGTACTGTGGTGTATGTCGTGGCCCCTTATGCCTGCTGGCAAAGCACAGGGTTAATTGGAGAGACTTGGGAGAGATCTTTGCCCTGCAGAGGGTGTACTCTGGCTAGTGATGATGATCATGAATTAAAAGAGGTGCTAATTAAGCAAGAAACTAGAAAATTAGCATTAACGCTTTCGCTTTACACCCATAAGGCGTCGCATAATTGTGTCTCTAAATTTGTAGCGCCGACAGAAGGGCAATGTTTGCTATTGCTCTCTTCGCTGCCTTATAGAGACAATAAATGTCAAGCCCAGCATAGAATCTAATGATGTTAAAGCCTTTCCAAACAATTCTGAAATTTCTGTGCAAAAGTTTTCGCCGATGCTGTAATTTTATCGCAGTGCCACGCTTGTGTCGCTCTCAAACCCACTAGCATATTGGAGCTGTAAAGCATTTACGTAGGGTCATCTGTGGCACTTGATCTGTCAAACATCTTTCTTGCGTCATAGTTCATGACATTATTAACGTCCGTGACGGCAAAAGTGCTATTAAGTACGCTGAAGGCAATCGCGTGCGCCTCAAGTAACCTGTATTGGCCTATGTGAGAATGATGGGACGTGCTGTCGCGAAAATTGGTACGGTTTCTTCTTTGACACTGGAAGATGCGGCACGCGATTTTGTCTTTTTTTTTTGTGAAGCGAGAAGGCGAGCAGACCTAACTCGAGTGATCATGGCTAAGTGCAATGCTTCCGCAAGTTTCCGGATTGTTGTAGCTGCTCTGGTCTCTTATCTCGAACGTTCATTGACGACAAAAAATTGAGCGGGGCCAGAAGATGCAGACAGAACTACAGGCCATCACGTTTTCAGTGGGAAGCCGTATACCTAGCAATACTAAGTCGGAGCATCCCGTCACCTTGAGTGTGTTTGAAGCAGCAGTGCGTGTTCTGCCTCGATCAAGCGTCATCATCTCAATGGGTGCCAGAATTATCAAGAACATCAAGGGTATCATCGAGGGAAACACGCAGCTTCCCTTAGACCAAGGACTGGGGATGGCTATAGAAGCACCACCGGCTTCCGAAATGGAGTAGCTGAGGCACTGGTGGCAAACTTTAGTGAAGAATACCGACACCCCAACAAATTCTCGACGATTGCTTTTTTTAGATGAACTATCCGGCGTACAAGGGGCCTTCGCCTTCTCCGTCCGATCAGCAAAGGATTTCGCGTAATCAAGACAACTTGCCCGCATTCGACATCAACCCGTTGCTGCCACGGAAGACAGAAGATCAAAGATGAAATACGCAACATTCTTCAAAGTTAGAGCTTCTCGTCGCCTTCTAAAGGTCAGACAAACACCGATTGCCAAGCATCGCATTGTAACGGACGAGCACACCTGACCATTCCGCCAAAGCCTCTACCGTGTGTCGCTGCGACAGCGCTAAGCCATTCTGGCCCGGACCAAGTGGAAAAAATAATTTGGTACGTCGTCATCCAGCAGTCGAAGAGTCGCTGGGCGGCACTTGTTGTTTAGGAGAGAAACAGGGACGGCACACTGTGGTTCTACGTCGATAACTGCCCCTTCAACACCATTGCTAAGAAGGATGTCTAACCAATCCCCCACATCGACGACACACTGGAGCGGCTGTGCAACAGGAAGTACTTCTCTTCGGGGGACTTCAAGAGCGGGAACTGAAAAACCAAAGTAAATGAAAGAGTCCAAGAGAAAACCACATTCATCGCACCAGGTGGCTTTTTCGATTTCACGGCCATTCCATTTGGACTCTGTTCTGTACCAGCAACGTTCCGACGGGTAATGGAAACAGTACTGGCAGCTCTGAATTGGGAGAGTGTGCCTTGTATATTTAGATGACGTCGTTGTCTTCGACTCAAACTTTGATGACCACCTAAAAAGTTTCTGAACATAGCTGGAAGCAATCAAATCGCCCGCGGACTGTGTGAAAGCACAGCAGGGCCCTTTCGCCTATTAGGAGCTTTTGTTTCTGGTTTACTATCGTAAGCAAGGGTGAATTACTACCGGCTTTAAACTGAGCGCTGACAGGATATACAGGCTTTCTTTTCGAGGACCGCCGAGCACGCTTGTGGCTATCGCCGCCGAGTTATTCAATTATTGCTGGGCGGAAGTAAGCACATAAATTAATTTTTTAACCCTTTTCTCCGTGATTATGATTACTGGACTGCCATCAACGCTTAGTATCAATAATTTTTAAATACCCTTAGGCAACATAGCCAAAAGCTGACTTGTACCAATTAGCTTCCTACTGAATACATCCTTAAGATTTAGATGTTAAACTGTCCTTTGAAAAGAAACATGCCTGCTGGATGTACAATACCCGGTCAAATAAAGAATTACGCATTAGGATTCAGCTCATTCAAAAACTGCAAAGAAATCAAAAGCAAACATCTTTATCTGCAGCAAGTTGTATTAATCCCCGAGACATTGATGCATAAAGTAAGGGGGGGGGGGGGGGGCTGAAAATAGAACTAGGAAGGAAAATGACGGGAAACCGATAGCAGTGAGTTTTGTATATATAGATTGGCGCACAATAAGAAAAAAAAAATTGCGAATAAGCAGAATACGCGCGTTGTTTTCTCAGGCCTCTTGCAATTTGCTCAGCTGTGCTCCCGCATTATGGATGCAAAAAGAAGAAATTTTTCTGTGGGAAGCGATATTCCTGGCGGATTGGAAATTGCGCAAGCGGCGTGGTGTACAAATTATCCCTTTTGTGTCGAAAGGCATAAATTGGACAAACTGGTGTATGTATGCAAGAAGGGCATGGACATAAGCTGCCAGTGTAATCTGGTGGTAACTTACTTCTGCCGAAGCAGAGCAAAACATAAAAAAAGCGAGCGAACGTTGACACGTATGAAAACATTATGCAGACGCCATGTATGGATCTGCGTCACGTCACCTCCTTGAAGATCTTTTTAGCCGAAAAAAGATTAACTGCGTGGCATCGACGTATGAGTGTGCCTGAAACAACAATAACTTGTCGATGTATGATTAGATGAGAATACGTACTTATACATGTTTATGTTTAGGTTTATACGGCTTTACCGTCCCAAAGTGACTAAGGCTGATATGGACGCCGTAGTGTTTGGATCCGGATAATTTGGGCCCGTGAGGTTCCTTAACGTGCATTCACGTCGCACAGTAAACGCGCCTCTAGAATTTCGCCTCCATAGACACGGGACCGCCGCCGTCGAGGTCGAACCCGCTTCATGCTGGCCAGCAGCCGACCACTGTAATCAATGATCCGCCACGGCGGCTCTACTTTATTGTTATGTGTGCTTTATGCTGGTCTATGCAGTACTAGGTCCTAACTCGTGTGCCACAACATACTGGTGCCTAAGTTGTAGCGAGAACACAGAAGGAGTAATAATAAAATATTCTCTAGCAATCACCAATAAAAGGAACGCTAATTAAACTTCGTATATACAATGGACGCAAGCATGGCTACAAAAAAAGAGTTCGAAACTTTTTAGGAATAAATTTGTTTCCTTTGTACTTTGTGCTTTTTTGTCCCGTGTAGCTTGTATTAGAGCTGTGAAGTTAGTCCAGAAGAGAGGCAAACTTGGGTGGAAGAAGTGGAACTCGAAGTATGAACAAACTGCAAAACTTAAGTTCCCTGGAATGTGCAATTATTTTTCAATGGGGCAAATAACTCAATGCGAGCTATGAAAAAAAATCAGAAATTCAAGTTTTGCTGGAAATATATAATTTTAGATCAATGAGTGTTACCTAATTGTTCCATTCTTGACGGCATATTTGAACCTTTATTTAGCCATTCTGAGAAAAATATCCAATATTAAAAAAAATAGATTATTGGGAATTAAAAACGACGCCAGATTTTTTGCACTGACCTTAAAAAGTTATGTGTCTAACTCGTAAGTGCATTATTTTTGACGTTTCTTCACTGTTGCTTTCGTCATAGTATTGCTGTGGAATATTCTATTAATGCGAAAGCATTAGAACCTACGAGTCAGAAAAAAAAACTGATGGAAGATTTTGCGTACTTAGACCAAACAAAAAATTAGGCGCGTTAGAACTCTTTTTCTGCTGTTCTGAACCAGTGTTCACGGAAGACAAGGAGAGGGCTGAGTCGGGCTGATTTGTTCATGTTGTATGGTACGACGAAACAGCGCTGACGGACGGGACGTAAAAAGAGACAGACACATGCGCTCTCTGCCTGTCTTTTCCTCCATTCCATTCGTCAGTGCTGTTCTGTCGTACCATTCAAAAACAAAGTGCCACTGTCCTGCCATGTCTGATGCTGCCATGGGGCTAAATGCGGTAATTGCCCACTTATGCTCGCTATAAGTGCTAACGCTTTAAAAATGTCAACTGGCGGTGTTCTCTCTGATGGCACTTGCCACTGCTGGCAGGTGAGAAACTGGAGAGAGTAAAATCCCGTCAACATATAGGGAAGAGGAGGAGAGCCCAGAAAGCGGTTGCCATCGGCAGAGCCCAGAAGGTGGGCTCTGCCGATGGCAATCGTCTTCGCCTTTTTCATAAACTTTTTCACCATTCATACCTACGCGAAGAACTTATTTCACCCCCACAGTACGTGTCATCACGCATGGATCACGCCCACAAGGTTGGAATACCATTCTGCAGAACGAAAACCTACTTTCCTTCCTTTTTACCCCGGACATCCGACGAGTGGAATCACCTTCCCGCACCACTGGCACTAATCGATGATCACCGTTTATTTCAAGATGCCTTAGATAACACTGTATGACTAGCAACCTTCTGTAATATTGTGCTCATATTTCTGCTTTACGGCATTGTATAACCACTTCCCACTATAATGCTGTATGGCCCTGAGGGTATTTCAAATGAATAAATAAATAATTAAATTAATAAATAAACCTATACGGAGGAGGTTCTGACAAGAGCGAAGGAATGGGCAACATGAGGGTGGTCGCGAAGGAAACAACCCGCCGGGAGGCTGTTCAGGAAGGTGAAGGGTGAGGAGAAAAGCGAGCTCGGAAGAGGAGCATAGAAAGTAGTGAGGCGCACACGCGCAGGACACCACTCATTTGTTGAAGTCGATGCGTGCTAGTCACCTCCAGATCCGTGTGCCGATGAGTACTGGAGATGAGACATGGAACAGACCGCATGAGTAGGGAGTCAAGTGTAAAGAAGTACAAAGTGCGCAATAAAGGTGTATGCGAAAAAATGTGTGCCGTGTGTCGTGTTCTGCAATGCCGAATGACTCTGATACTTCGCATTTCCGTCGGATTGGTCCACCGATTGCCAGACATTAGAGTTAAAGCATTGCGCGATTCGTGATCCGCTACCGTGTACAGCTTCTGCGGAGCACCACTACATACGCGCTGGTTGGTCCAGGCGTGCATGCAGCTGACGGCAACGTGGCGCCATCTGGCGCCCCCATGGCGTTCTGCGTATGCGGAGTGGCGCCACGCGGCAGCAGTTCATAGTAGCGGATCGCGCGGTGCTATAACTCTGTGGCATTTTTTAGACGTAAGTATAACTTGCCCCATTGAGCAAAAAACCGGCCGTGTGCGAGCGCGCGCGTGCGTGCGTGGGTGTGTGTGTGCGTGTGTGTGTGCGCGTTTGTGTGCGTGTGTGTGCGCGCGTTTGTGTGCGTGTGTGTGTGAGAGAGGGAGAGAGAGAGAAAACTGCCAGTGATCGTTGAATGTTAAGTATGGACAGACCGATTCTGCATATAAGGGCATTAATCCATTAGCTATCTCGTCACTCTTTAGGCGGAGCGCGGGCCGCAGTACAGCCGGCGGCTGCTTTCCCGGAGTTAGCACGCAAAATTCATTCATGCAGAATTTCTAGCATCGAGGCATCGGTTTACATCACGCCGCAGAGCGCGGCTACTGCGTTCATTGAAGGGGTGGGCGAGCTTACGCCTGGTCACACGTAAGCAGTCTTGTCTCTGCTCACTTTTTTTGTTATTATTTCTGACAGCAGGCGTCAACTACGTGAGAATTAGAAAGGAGTTAGGGCTTTATATTCTTAGCTCGCCTTATGTTACTGCGACCTCAAATAGAGAGTGTATTGCATTGCATTTGTGCATATATAATCTTGCAGTTATTGCACCACTTAAAACATGCTTACAGTGGGTCAGTCCCGAAGCAACCGTACACATGCTTTAAGCGACAAAAAATGCTATAGTAGAGGCTACCTGACTGACTGAATTACCTATAGTTTGTGGTTCACTTTTCTGTCGTCCTTTGTCGCGAGCGAAAATTTCATCCGGCTGTTAAAATAAACAACAGAAGAAAAGCACATATTCGGGCAAAAATGCATAAGATATTTTAGATTCAGATAGAATGCCACCCGCAAATTTAGAAGTTCCCGGGCTGCCATACTAAAGTTGCGGCATTCGCGCTGTCAGCCAAGTGGATATTAATCAGGCTGATGACCATTATTCTAAGAAAAAAAGGGCGCTGACTGTTGAGTTCGAAGAAATTTCAGATCAGTTTCACGCCCAGTCCTCTGTAAGTATCGGTGCGTTGTAAAGGCCTTTTAAAACAGTACCAGTAAAAACTCTAGAGCATGCTTACTACATTAGAATCAGTGCGAAAACACGATTTTGTGCTGCGTAGAAGACGACGATAAGCGTGCAGTGCCCCCGGACGGACCAGATGGAATTCGGTGAAGAAGAAGCTCTGCAATGCACTGCGCTAGTGTGTGGTGGTGTTAAACACAAAGCGTGATCGGCTGTGGCGATAGCCTAGTGGTCAATAAAGGGGAAAAAGAATTGGCGATGCGCTAGTGGTCTCGCGCAGAGGTCTTTGAAGCATTCTGTTCACGCCGCCGCAGGTATCAATACTAGTCATGGATATTGAGGTGATTTGTTTTTCGCACCTCTTTTTCTTTATGCGGACATACATCGTATATAGACGATTTTTCATGGCTCACAAAAACCGGATTAGTGCTTTCACCCTAAAATAAAATACATCATAGCAAGCGATGACGTATGAGTATGTCTTTGCGCTCTATGTATGATAAAACAATATTCTGTGTCTCTTTTGCATGTCATTTATTCATGTTTGTGAAGCTTGCTGTCTCATATAAGGGAAGAAACTGCTGCTGTTGATCCATTTTCTTCACCGTTACTGCCTTCTTTCTCTCTATTTTCAACCTGAAAGCCAGCGTATGCAATAAAAGAGAGAGAACTGCAGCTGTTACCACCCACGCATGACTGTTACTTCAGAGGAATCAAAGGCAGTGGACCCAGTACATGATATAGGCAACACGCTTTAGGGTAGAACTCGTTACTGCCTTTACCATAATGAACCAGAAAATATGCTATAGCATATATGACCGGAATATATATGATAACTGCAACACATTGCTGCCTAATGCCATGTGTGGTTTTGCCGAGACCGTAATGAACGGCACTTGCTTCAAGCAAATCGGGTTAGAGGCCCCTTAATATTCCTACAATGCTGATGCGAGCGAAGTGGACTCTCTCGCAAAAAAAAGACGTGTTCTCGTCGGTTGACACTGGCAAAACAGAAACTACCGCTAATTCTCGCTTTTCTGAGAATACATGGATATCTATACTTTGCGATGACGGTTAACATCATCAATAGCGGCGGCTTGCATCTCGTTCAACGGCAACCATGTTTGTTCATAAACTAATGCTTCGAATTAGCTGTATGATCGGTAGAATCGTCGAGCGACATAAAAACAACATATTCATTGCTCATATTTTTGTTGTCTTGATGACAAGAAGCGAAATTCTCGTGCACCATTTATGCCCAGCCCAGGTATTGAAAAACACGGTAACAACCATAATCTCACTACGATGCAAAGCTTCGCGCTTTAGAGCGTGCCGTTATGTTGCAAACGCTACCTCGTTTCCTTCTCTGGAGTTACACGCTTTAAACATCTATAAAAACCGCATAATAAGGTTCAACCAGAGATAGCGTTTGTGAATGTACTCTACGAAGAGCGACAGTTTTTGCGTACGCAATACTGAAACAACCTAATTCAATAATTGACGAAAAGCAGCTTTACGCGCCCCCTGAGTGTTATTTATTTTCCAATCTCCTTGTAAAACTGGTCTTTGCACACAATATCGTTAAACTTAGGTGCATCTTTGTCCTATAAAAACATGCATTCTTTTATCGCATCTCCACGAAGGAGAGGCTACGGCGTTGCATCGATTTGCTGGCTGCCATGTTTGCATTAAACGGGACGTCTCGTCTAAAGTGCCAACGTCCTATCTCGTTGAAGGTGGATCAAGTAGGTCACGGACCAACCGTCCTCGCCGAGCCGCGCTGCTTTTCACCCAGATCGGCGCCATAAACAGAGAAATCCCTTTCACTCGCCGCATATCTGAACCACTGTGAACGAGCTTTATCCAAGGGGTAAAAAGAGAAAAACATATTCGTTCTTATTTAAAACCATCCCATAAAAATGAGTGTGTTTATGGGACAGACACAACCAAGCTGATTTCGGGGCAAACCCATCACATTCGGCGACATCGGGCGCTTGGAGCACTTGCGACTGCAGAGAAATATACACAGCCACCACTTCTCGTCGGTCTTGGCCAATGATTTGAAGAGCGCCCACAGTAGCAAGTCCCCCGGTCCCAACGGACTGAGGTCACCCTCCTGTAGCACGGTATTACTTGAGGATCTCATGGACATCGGAGGGCCTTCCCGTATTTGAACTTGGACTGTGATTTGACACTGTTTTCGGGTATGTGTGTGTTTGGGAACATTTGGTGCGTTCCGTGTCCCTCTCATTCTACCCTCTTCGCCCCCCCCCCCACCCTCTTCCGGTGGAAAGGTGGTGATGAAAACTATTTGAAACAGGGAAGTTTAGGACGCGCAGGTCCTTGGGCCCCCGCACGGACCCACTGAAATCAAATGTTCATGTCCCGGGGGCTCATGACGCTGGCAGACCGGCCTAAGGCGCTGGCTTGCTTGGTCGGGTCCTCGGAGCGCAGTAGGGTCTCCCAAGCGTCCCAAATGGTAAGGTGCTCCACGCCCCGCGGGGGAGAATCAGCCTTGCAGAAGAAAAGGATATGATCGAGAGTGGCTTTTAGGTGGTGGCAGAGGCTACAGGAGGGGTTTGTGCGGACTTTGTGATAGCGCAAACGTATATAAGTGGAGTGTAAGGTGCGTGTTTGGAGCCACCTCCAAAGTGTCTGGTAATAATTGTCGAGGAAGCGATGGGGCGGGGGGGTTGAGCCGACGTTCGGCTTTGCAGGTTTGCGCCAGTTCACTGAACGAGTGCATGAGCTCTCGTAAGAGCCCTAGATTGGAGGCCGGGGGTGCTGGTTGAGAGAACCTCGGGCTAAAGCGCTGGCAGTCTCTTTTCTGGGATTCCCGGATTGAGCAGGCACCCATATGATCATGTGGCGGGGTGGGTATGCGGCGAGGGAGTTCAGTATGCAGGGACGTGAACTCTCCTGCGAGCAGAACTTAATATGGCAGCTTGAGAGTCTGAAAGTATATAACTTGCCTCCATGCGCGTGATTGCTAAGGCAATGGTGGCTTCTTAAGCCTCCTTCGAAGTGGCAGTAAGGGCACAAAAGGACGAAGAGGCCGCGCCGCAGAAAAGGCACGAGAACGAAACGCGGCGCCAGCGAGTGAATGCGAGAACGTGAAATAGGAGAACAGTTAGTCGGCGGTTTGCAGGAGCATGCTGAGTTCGTGTCTTCCTGTATCAGAGCATTGCGCAAGATCATTTTAAATTATTTGTGCTTGAGAAGTGCTGCGCGTAAACTATACCTTCCGTCAGTCTTCATGTGACTAAATACTGGATTTTGAACTGTCATGCATATGCATTAAGGCTTACCACAGCTTATTGCAAAAGGACAGGGCAGGTAAATGGCATTTAGAGTTCTAAAATCATTACTTGTAACAAAATGGCGACCGGTATATCCTAGGACAATCTGTGTTTAATATATATAAGGCCATTCTTTTCAAAAAGACTGGGCGAATTGCTTCGGTAGCATGTGAGACTTGAGTTCGGTTGCAGATTCAAATTTCAGGAGTTGGAAGACTGGTACTTTCATTATAGAACATTCCGCATACTTTTCTTGTAATTATTAGCAATTAGCGGTATCAAAAGCTATACCGCTTGAAATTAGCCTTGAAATAAGGCTGAAGGGAGTTTTTTCTTAACCACTCAGACTGGGATTGTAGACGCTGTGGTGTTTCTATTCGCTGCGGTAAGAATAGTTAAAACTGTCAGAATTAAGTCCCGCAATATGGCGCGCGGTTGTGGCAAAAGACGATCGTCCTAAATATCTATAATATTAGATAGTGTATTAAACGTTACTAGCGGTATATCCTGTCAAGTCTTTCTAAAGGTAGTAAATGTTGCAAAAGAGTCTAGTTAATATTACAACTTTATAAATGTGTTAACTACACCTGAAGGTAGCTCCTGCTACAACCTCGTAGTCGTGTCACCACCCAGAATTTGCTATATGCGTTTCGTGCATATGTTGTATTTTATGTGACAAGCTCTTTTTGCCACCAATGTTAATTACCGTCACAACAATTTTTCATAGCGTCATCTTCAAAAGCAATGCCTGAAATTTAAAAAAAATACGGAAGTGCCCCTCAACGGATGGCAACTATGCACACGCTTTTCAACTTTTAACTCTTCCACAGAATAATTATTATGGCGAAACACGGGTAAGCATCACCACCTGTCTGCCGAAAAAAGAATTTTGTGGCCCGACTTTAGCCGAATAAAACCAAGAAAGATCATGCGCTAGAAAAAACTGCATGTCTTACACATATTGTTTTCACAGCGCATTGTGGTTTTGAAGCAGGCATTTCAACTAGTCTCTGTTTGCCCAAACATTATGGCCACCTACCTGTCTCAGACGATTCCAACGTTCTTATGCGCTTTTATAGCATAAAATATTGGCTTTATCTTTTCAATACACCTGTCACTCATGACGTATTCGCCAAAGGGGCGTCTTTTTATTCTCATACAACACTTCTAGCGAGAGAGACGTCAAATTTTTCTTTAGGTTGAGATATGTGTGAAAGCCCGCTTGCGTAATAATGCTTAATTTTCCTTGTCTCGTTTCAAACAAAAGCAAAGCGAGCGATTGCAGCATGATACGCTTCTACATGAAGATTGCGGCCCGTGAAAATGGTCCAGTTATTGTGAACCATATATTACCTCTACCGTCCAACTAAATTTCCGTGTCATCGGCGTCGTCAGCAAAAAACGCCAGGCTAAAAATTCAGTGCTATGCCAAGTGGAAATGTACCCAACAGCATATAGCTGGTTTGTCATACTGATCATAGAGGAGTCGTAATGTGAGAAGAATTAAAAAAAAACACACAAATAAAAAACAAACAAATTAATATAGTTTAAAAATAAGCAAACACATTAAAATTCAAAATTAAAAGAACGAAAAAATAAAAATATATGAATGGTAAATGATAAGCGGGCATACCGCATACAGCTCAGTACTCGTTTTCATTAGAAAAACAAAACAAGCATCAAAACCACATTATGGATGACAAGGCGCGTGTGAACAATAAGAACACCATTTCACCAATGCAGCTCAACTGACAACCATTCATTGTTCATGCATTGATCTAATCCTACCAAAGACTATCTACATTTAGAGCTGAAAATTTCAGTGTATATCATAGTGGTCATCAAGCAGTAGTGAATGTCGTTGTGAAGTAATAAAGGGTAAAATAAGTATATTTCACTTGTCTCTGGTTTCACGTCACAATAGGTAATTGGGCGTCATTTTATGCTTCGCTGTCCAACCACATTCACAGCATGGATTGGAGCCACATTTTTTTTTAATCGAAATATTAACAACCAAGCACCTACTATTAGTGCAGATAGCTCTTCTGAGCTTCACGTTAAAAGCCTTCCTGGTAAATACAGGGCCGTTGCCAGCTGTTAATTCCTCATGTGCTGCTATTGTTACCAAGCAGCCGTCGCAGCTGCACAGGGGAGCCGTTGGACAAGCGGCGTGAAAAAATTGAGCAATCAGACTCGCTCTAGCCTCACCAGCTCGAAAATTTCTACGTTCCTTGGGAAAAATTGGCGAGGACTTAACATAGCTAAACAGAGTAGGCATGCGAAAGCAGGCGTTAATTATTCAATTGGAGGGGCACTTAACTCCGTCTGAAGGGTATGACGTGATATCTTTGGTTGATTGATGCCCATATATGCAAAATCGTTCATTTTCTACTTAACATTCACACATTCATAGGCTGCCAGCACTCAGGCAAGGTATTATTTTCAGTCTTTTACTCCGCGACAACTGAGCTTGACAAAAAAGCGAAAGCTATAGCCTGAACATGCCCAGTCTTCCAACGCAGAGATATATCATGCCCGCATTCATTTATAGTGTGTTTTAAAAGACCACTTATTCGTAATAACGTTTTGAAACAGCGCACTTATTACGTAACTGAAATCTATACATTCTTTTGATTCGTAGGAAGAAAAATTTTTCATGATTACAACAAATATTGTAGGCATAACCCGTTTAAAGTAGCCTAGGAAGATGGCGATCTACAAGAGCGGCGAAGTGCGCATCACCGGCGAAGCCAGCATCGCACTAGTTGTCCTGCGGCACTATGCTGCGGCTTCATTTTTTGGAGTGACACAATTACAAACGGTCCTCCCATATGGGCTTCTCTTCATTGGTAGGAATAGCCGCCAGCGAGCGTACTACTATCGAAGGACTTGCCAGGTTCGTGTAACGTGTAGTTTCTGGAACTCTGCAACGTGGTCAGGTAATATTTTTGGTTAAAAACCACGGCAGCATTTAATAAATTACAAAATAGCATTTGCGACAAACAGTGTCGCAATGAGATATTTCTGCGATCACCTGTTCCATGGTTAAAAAAGCGGTGCTTTGGCTAAACCATTTTTCGAGAAACATGCAGGGCAACCAGTTTAAAAAAAATATTCAGACATGGGTACTGCTGAATGTGAGTGCGCTCTGCTTTGAGCAAAAGAGGTGCCTAGCTATTTGAATCACAAAATAGAGCGCGTAAAAGACGAAGTGCACAAACCAGTAGGGAGGACTTGAAGCCTGAAGCACATCTGATGGGCTCTTCGAAGTCCTGCAAAAGATTACTTGAGTATTAAAGTACCTCACCGCATACAGGTCCAAATGAAGCGCAAAACATATATTGAACGCATTTTCTGAGACCTTACGCAGTTCGCAAATACTAAATCTGGCTGGGATTTTGCAGCCATTTGCGTAATCTGCTGGAGACGCCAGCAGATTTTGTTGGCGCCCGCACATCAGCCTCAACCACCCTGGAGGAGTTCTGGAATTTTGTTCGCAGAAAACTGTAGTCATTTCAAGGCCCTTTTGAATGCATGGGCGAGCTCTCTAAGGTTCAGGAATTTTAGTGACAATTTTACTGTATACTCTCAGCTCAAGTTCGGATCTCTCGCGTCAAAACAAACAGCCGTGAGTGTTCTCTCTGAAAGTGATCGCATTTTAAGGCTTGTATTTCGTAGCCTTTGTTTGGGTAATTTACTAAGGCAGACCTTGCATCTTCGACACAGTAAATTACCCATCAGTTGATATTCGCTTCATGATTGCCAAAGAAAATCTCCAGCTTACGCTCGCTCACTCAAGAAGCATCATGAACGAGGTTATCGCTTAGTGTGCTTTAGCCATCAAAAAGCCAGCGGATAGTTTGGCGATATTGCTTTGAGCGCCAACTGACGGTCACGCCAATCGCCGAAAGCGCCTTTGGTTTCGCGTAGCTTGTTCCGCTCAAAATGTTTTAATAGTTTTCTATGAGAATATAATTATCGTCACGTAATAGTGACGGCAGTAAGAAATACAGCGTAAAGGGATTCTTAAAGAAACTGTTTATAGGGCAGACCTGTGCCCACAAAAAACTGAATTACTTGGCGGCGTCACAGCAAGCGTGCTCGATGATTGTCATACACTTCTACCAGAAAGAAAACCGTGAACAGCCTAAGGAACTGATAGGCATGTGGGATTAATGTTTGCAAAACAGCTAGCTTCGTACTCACCCGTGGGCTCGTAGGACTCGATGGCGTGAGCACGGGGCTATGTCTAGATGCCCGCTCGTGGGCCGACTGGAGCGGCGTCTGTCGCGCCATTCGTCTGAGCCTGCGAATTAATGTTTAGATTACTAACGGGGCCGTAAGATATTTTCGTTCAATTTTTTGGAGGCTTGCACCAAACGAAGCGCGTGTCTTTTTTTGTTGTCTACAGACAGTCGAGCTTGGTGATGAATATTCTGCAGTTACAACGCCGATTATATTTCGTGCATTTTGTCTCCATCGACAAGGAAGAGGAAAAGGTTGGCCTATGTGACGAGTTCACAGCACCAGAATATAATTAGAGGGCTGTTTACAGCAGCTGTACAAGTCGACATTCCTCAGAGGTGTTGGTTATTGGCGCTTGCGCATTACGGTTGTGGCCTTAACACAGCCTATGTAATTACTTCAGAATTAGCGCTTTACAGATTGTGTTTGTGTAAGTTATACTGAAGAATGAAATTGCATTGAAGTTATTAATTATCCTACAGCAAGCGCGTGAAAAAGTTAACTTACAGCTAGCAGATGTACACGGGCGATGTGATGTGCGGAATTTCTCTGGTTAACTGGTCTTACGCTCATGCATTTCTGCTACCTCTTCTTCACTGAAAGCCACGTTATTTTCTTCCGATACACCAAACGTAACTACAGGATAGAGAACCCAACTTCGAAGCTAGCGCTCGGCTGCACAACATAACAGCCAAATAGTCGCCGTTGCGGGATTGATATTCGCCACGTTCCTTAAGGCATAGCTCTAAAACATTTTCCAGCATATTCTAACGTAGTTCAGGCAGCCGTTTTATGAGCAAACTGTACTGCAGGCTCCGCAAAAAAAAAAAAAACAGTGTTCCCTTTTGTGCATTTTAGCTGCTTGTTATGTTTCTTCACGTGCTCCTCGGGGCGACAGCGAGAATTCTGGAAACTGCCTGTGTGAAACCGGCCTGTGTGAAAGACTTTAACTGGAACGCCTTGTGTGTGTGTGTCTCCATGTGTGCACGTTCTTTTTTTTGCGTTTTCCTCTCTGTCATCTTTCTAACCCCTATCCCCCATCCCCAGTGTAGGGTAGCAAACCGGAGACTCACATCTGGTAAACCTCCCTGCGATTCTTTTTCATTCTCTCTCTCTCTCTCTGGAAACTGCCCTATGTACACATTATACACCCTGAATCTCGTATTGGTCCAAGAATGGGCACCATATGATAGTGAGACTCTACAGGAGTGAGAAATTAATACTCGCGTAGTAATCAGGAAAGCGCGTACACATCTGGGCTATCTGATGGCAAGTTTAATCTCTTACCCCCTCCTTGACTGCAAGCGTCTAGGCCCTGTAGCAGAAGTCCTTGGCACTGCAGAGAGGCCACGAAGCGAGAGGTTAGGCGGTGCCAGTCGCTTCTTCTTCTCACATTCTTTTCAACTTTTTTGTGTTCGTCAAGGAATAACGCGACCATATGCACTCCGCCTTTTCGGTCTGCTGTCAGGTAGATATGTAACACGATGGAAAGTGTGTTGAGAGTAGCGTTCTGTCATCTCTACATATTTTAAGTGTAACATATTAATAATGTCATCTCGAAAACCTTTGTTCTAAGTATAAGTAAAAGAACAAAAATTAGAAATCATGAAGCAGTCGTCTAAGTTTTAGGCGCCTCCTGGGCGGCGTAGCTTAGATGAAATCTCTTAAGCACCGAGCAGTTGCCTGAAGAGGGGAACAGAGTAATCCCGAATGTCATAGATAATGCTCTATTAGGATTGGCGCCAGCATATCTCGAGGAGTGCCACCAAGACAGAATCTCTTGCCAGGTGTCTGCGGGGTGCATTTACCGGCTAGCCCGGTCGTTGCTGCGTGGGACAAGCGGGAAGGAGGGCTCTGCGAAAATTCCTTTAAGGAGTGGCTGACCTCGGCCGCGAAGTGGTTCCGACTCTCTTCCGATTTTCCCCGACGTCTCCACCGACCCGACTACTCCTGGCTTCACGAGCACAGCACCAGCGTGGGAACGGATCGCCACAGTGGCTCGTCTGCGGGCTTCGCCGGCCATCGCTAATGGCAGAACCACTAGGGAATTTCTCCAGACGGGACGCTCCGGCTTTGCGCCTCGGCTTCTTCGAAGTTCACACACCGGCGGAGAGCGGGCCGAACACCTGACGTCTCCTGCCAGCCCGGCGGGGTCCTGGCCGCATACGCCTCTCCCTCGGGCTCAACTTATGCCAGGGGTTTGTCCATGTGTGCGGAGGTGTCTGTTTGTGTGTGATAGTGAGCTTGTCCACACCCTGGTACCACGGCGAGGGCGTCCCCTACCTGGGAAATCTAGGGAAGACGCAGTGTATAAAACTGGACTGCAAATGCAGTTGGAGGAGTTCCCTTCTGAACTTGAAAGCTTGTAAATATGTAAAATAAACCAAGTCTTCTTTCTCCATTAACGAACCCTTCTCTCAGCGGCACTCCTGTCGGGAACGGAGCGGGCGTCATCTTGACCGAGGTTGTATCGAGAAGCGACCCCGATACCAACCTTCAACAGCTCTATCTCAGAACACGTGAAGCCAAGACGGACTGAAAGGCTACACTGGAGTCGCGAAAATCGACCTGTCCTTATAATAATGGTCTGCAAAGAGGTTTTCAGCAACCTCTACATGGTTTTGAATTCTCTCGAGCAACTTGGAGCGTACATAAGTGATTCTCAGGAACTCAGCTATTAGCAGTGGAAGGCAAAGCTGGCTCGCACATAGCAGCCCTTTCAGCGCCAGCTCAACGGCCAAGCCTGGAGGTCAATCTTCGTTGATGGTGTCCCTGACCTTTGCGATCCATCCGCGTAATCCCTCAAAGTCTATTTACTCTAATTTTGCTCTCTAAGTCCTTGCATATGGTCCTGCTGGAATAATTCATCATTAGACGTTTTTGGCGAACCTTTGAAGCTGCAGTAGCTGCTGTGGTGGAGATCAATATCCAAATGAATTTTCCACAGCCGCCAACTTAACTCCGTTTTCTTATTAGGCAGCCTTGCAAGTTCATTGGCTCTGAAACTGCACCTTTTCATCTTAGCCTGAACGTGAGTGAAGCCCCAGTTTATTATCACCGTGGATTCTCCTGTGCAGCTTTCCTTTCTCCGGACTTCCTCGCCCTTCATTTCTAGTTCGGTTACGTTCAGTGACCTTCCATTTTAATCAGACCTCTTGTAAGCTTGAGTACTACGAATGGTACGGAAGCTGAAGTCGTCCCGCCACTAGGACGCTATAGAATTAGTTAGTTGACAAGCCAAAACAGCCATACAAGCCACCTTTATGCAGCGGCGCATTATATCCTGCCTGGTTACAGACGAGGGGGAATTCACTATCACGATAACCTGAAGCGGCGATGAACTGCTTCAAAGAAAGCAACGCCCAGATGCAGTTTCGGACGCCAAAGGATTGCTCGCATGGTGACCGCTGTTGCGTGAGGCCGACGAGCGGTGTAGTCACATTTTCAATAGCATTGAATGGTAGCGGTCCAGCACAATTCCATGTCGTCTGCGTGACGATATTCTGTTGACGCTCATCAGATAACATCGACAGTTTTCACTCATTAGCCGTTAGCACCAAGTGTGTGTGCTCTTAATCGTGATTGCTCTAAATTTAAGCGTACTGAAGCTAACCTGAACATGCGCGGCCGTTATTCAGCATTATCTAGAGTTCGATAATTCGAAGATATGAATCAACTTTCGCAGTGCATCCAATTTCAAACGTGCCTAGCACCGCGTGGCCTACCAACTTAATCGAAACGACGACAAAGCAGCGGTTGGCTCGAGAGGCGCAGCGCTTGGGATATACCTGGCTCTGGGATTTAAAGTACCACCCTCATTTTTTTGTTCCCCCCTAAACCTACCTGAACGGCTCTCCTTGGGTCGTCACACTGCTGGAGGTGCTAGGTAGGCGATAAACGCAATAATAGGATGAGTCGAAAAAGACAGGAATACCCGACGAAAGCCTATTTAAATTCAAATAAAGTTTTTGTCCGCTTTCTTGAGCCTCTACTCACATGCCAGCGACCATTCTGCACATTTATGTGCTAATATAAAAAATAAAATGCTGTTACATCCGTTACCTGTGCCACATTGGTTTTGTTCATTCCTGTGAAGATGCCAGCCTAAGGTCTCGGAAGACGTCAGCATGTTGAGAAACACTGCACGTGTTTGTATCCACCAGGAAATTTACCGTTAAGAAGCAGAGTAGAGACCAGTTATGACTGTACAGCAGTTCTGAAAGGCTGGGTAGTCACTCTCCACATTAACGCTAAGCAAGAACTAGATTTTGTTTTCCTCAGCTCCTCAAACTTCTTTGCGCTATTCGTGGGGAACTCCGAGGTGCAATTCCGCTGCCTCTCAGCCCCTGCCTCACTAATTTTGATGATGATGGTGGTGTGGCTCAAGGTTGAGAAGAAAGTCCCAACCTTTGCACCCTTGCGGTGTTGTTTGAAAATAAAGTAATGGGAAAACACTAAAAAAGGACTTTATTCATAGCTCCAGGAAAGTAAGTGAACACATTCCTGTAAATCAGCACAGTATAAAGAAAAAGAGGAATTTCATAACAATGACCTACAAAATTAGAAGCGTTGCTCTGAATCGGCACTGAGGAGGAAAATCGAAGGTTTTGTGTTGTCGACACGCCAAACAGATGCATCAATTGCGGTCATAAAAATATATTGTTCGTTTGTTTTTTTATGTTTCATCAAACTGGTTAGTATGGATACAGTTCGCCCTCTACCCTAGGCGCGTTTACTTGCTACGTACCGTATTCAGAGATCATTGATTCAGTTATACACCGTTGTTAATCGTTGCTGACACAGCTTTCAAATAAGCCTTCATGCGCAACGCAAAATTCTTGTGTGCAGGTCATTGACAGAACGGAATCAGGGGTTTTTAAAGTGTTTGCAGTAGAGCATGGACACCGAGGACAATGATGACATGAAAGCAGGCTGCCTTGTCGCGAGGAGGTGAAGAAGAAGCAGGAGAACTGAACCTGACTGTCACCAGAATGAGGCACTCAAGAAGGCGTCCGAATCGCAGAGTTCCCGCGTCACCTCAGCGCAAGGCGCCGAATCATGGAAGAGCGGCGGCAGAAGGCGCAGCTCTCCGGCGCAAGATTTCGGAAATTCTCCCGCCAGCGCAACCGAATCCAACCCCAAGCCCCGCCAGTCCTGGGGAGGCAGTGCGTGAGGACGAACAGAAGCTCCACTTTTCGATGTGCCCTCTTGACAGTCCGCCAACAGGGCCGCCACCAGCTCCTGCAGACAGGGGCTACGCAGCGCTTACACCACCTGGGTGAGTGCTGATAATGCGCGTTGTGATTTGGACCGTCGGCTGTTCCAATCTCCTGTAATTTTTTTTTGTGAGGCGGATTCGGAGTGGAAACTGCTGGGGATAACGCGTATGCAAACATTCAAATTACGACGGTTTAAAAACCACATATTCTTGGGTAGCTGAAAACACCGTGCCGGAAGAGACTACTAATAGTGTTATACATTGCGAAAAATGAACAGCAGCGAGGCTTCATGCTTCTTCAATTGAAAGTCAATTTCATGGCTGGAACACTAGCGGGGTGCGAAAGGTTAAACATTTTAATTGCAGAATGCTTTTGACGGCCACCATAGCGTACTAACGTGGGCGCGTATCGGAGGGTCCAAGAAAGACGAAGGTTAGTTGTGTATGGAGGGAATGGATTTCACACATAAAGCGAATGAAATCAGTCGGAGCGATTAAAAAGTTTTCATTTAAATTAACTTAGCACACTTAGAGTTAGCGTTACTTTTTGCACAACGAATGCGGGATTGCGGAGAAAGCATTTCATTATATCGACACTGACATACTTCTTGTAGCTAGTATTCTTAGTATTGCACTTTTAAGTATAATTTAGGCGCAGGGCATATCTCTAGAAGAATGTCAAGAAACTCTACTTTAATTGGCTTACATGTAGGAGCGTTAAGCTGCTTTGAAAACGATCAAAGACATAGAGATGTTTTCTTGATTAGTGTGAGACTTAAGACTACAAGTACAAGTTTTGATCTTGCAGTAAATATCATTTATATGGAAATAACTGTATTTCTTAAAGAGTTAGTTTTGAAGGGCAACTCAGATCGAGAATTTGACTGCCTTCAAAACGTCGAATGTGTCAAAGTTGCAGGTAAACCATGTGAAGCCCTTCTGTGCTAGCATTTAGAATTATGACGTGAAGGCCTATTAAAATCGCGGCTGCCTTAAAGCTTGCCCGCACCACACAGTGCCAAGTGTGTGGGAGATAAGCGGGGCGGGCGGCATGGGGTGCCATTTTCTGTATAGTTGCATTTCCCTCGCATAAGCACTTGCTAAACACCACGCATAAGCACCTAAACTTCGCCTTAAGAGCATGACGCCATAGGTTTAATGGATTAATGCCCATATATACTAAATTGATCACTATGAACTTTATGTTCATAGATCAATGGGAGTCCCCATCCTTGTGCGATACAGGATTGAGTACATTCAGCGCTTTATCACATCATTGATTACACCTCGCTGCGTGTGACTCCTAATGAATGGAGAGCAATTTTAATTGTTAGCAATATTGAAATAAAAGGAATTTGGAAACTGATTTCGACTCACCTTGTTCAGTTTATTTTTCGGCTTTTATCCAAAGTGTAATGCCTAGTAAGAAATCTGGATAATCATAGCAGATCGAGGAATGGAAAAAATTCATGGGTACATCAATGACAAGCACGAGTAAAGCAGCATCGAGCAAGCAGAGAAAGTGATACGGGGATTTTTTATCAGAATCTAAGACCGACGAAAATCAGCGCGACGCGTAACGCCCGATTATTAGGCAAAATTTAAAAGCGGAGTGCCACAGCAGATAGGAAGAGGAGCGAAGCTCAAGAATCGTATCTAGAAAGGACATTCGGATAATCGGATATTTGTTTTCAAGAACGTGGCAGTGGCCGCCACTAAACTGAAATAATCAGAGGTGTTATTTTCCTAACAGTGGATTCACCATGACTGCGAGTTTTGGAAGAGTGACTGTCATCCACAGCATGTAAAAGTATCTTTGGCGCTTTTCGCATGCTCCACAATCTGCCGTCCGCAATTCCGGGTATTCTGTCGTTCTGGCTTTTGTAAATTGGGTAAGGAGAGGGGCGGCAAAAAGGCGGCCATCACAGTAACTGAAAGGCGCAATACTTTGGGGCACAACATTGCATGGTTGGAACTTATGAAGTGGTATTGTGGTGTGGAAAGCTGACTGCCGTCATATACTGAGCCAAACCACTGCATATAGTGCATAATTTTAACTGCAGACTGCACTTCACCAGTCACCGGATTCGACTGTCTGCGGACCAGGCGCCGGCGCAAGAACTGAGCGATCTGAGTGGGCTGCTCTCTCCGAGGATTGCTGCGTGGAGAAGGCCACAGCCCACATTTGGACTGTCGCCACTTTTACCACCACTGCCGCAGGCAAAGGTAATTTCTTCAGTGGATCGATTCAGTTTAGGTCCCTTTGAGTTTTAGTTCTTTTGTTTACTAACGCATTATTTCTTTATTCCACTTCTTCTCTCAGGAAGCCGGCCTGACAGCCTCGAACCAACAATATTTTCTATTTCTTAAGCTTACGAGTACTATATGAATGAATGCAAAGTGCGAGGAAATCCAAATAAGCATGGATATAGGACAAGAAGTTAACTGAAGTACTGCTGTCTGCGTCTAAAACAGACGCTTTCACAGAGGAACAACAAGACAATGAAGAAGAAACATTCGTGTGTCGAAACTCCCGTCTAGGCGTAATCTTCTCTGCATTTTTAAGCTCGATGGAATGATAATCACTGTACTCCAATTTTTCGCCATGCGTGTATTAGTACAAATATGAGGGTGCACGCTTTAGGGCAGGTATGACAGTCAAGTAGGACATCAGCTCAGTTATGGAGCTGTTGTCTTCTGGTGAAGGTCAAAGCCTTTGTAAGAGAGCGGAAGAGTGCCAACACTTTAATACATGTACTAGCGTAACAAGGGGCAGGGTTAACGGACACTTATTTAAGCAAGCCAGAGTGACCCTCCAAACACCTCGAACACATGGTGATGATTATAAAGCTAGTAATAAATTTCATATACCACATCTGCCATATTCCATGATATGGGTCATAGGCAACTCGACAATCGGGGATATGCGTACAATCATTACAGTAATCAAGCAGTGCGAGGAATATAACGAACCCTTATACAGGGTAACCAAAGCTACGCTTTAAAGTTAGGCGCTGAGAGGTACGTGAAATCCACCTCAGCACATAAGCGACGCAGGCACGGGGACACAAAATGAGATAACTGCCACCATAAGTCACGTAATTAAGTAAACTCTCTTGATGAACGTTTGAGTAAATGCTAATCGCGTTTCGGTTATTTTCGGTGAACTCTTCACCTAGGCCTCCTATCAGTAAAATTATTAGCTTATTTAACATTCAGCCCTCGCAATTTAGGTACGCATGCGCTGTTTGGGACCCCTATCACCGTAACCTATCTAACATACTACAAGCAACACAAAACCGCGCAGCAAGATTCATTCGCTTGGCCTTTTCCTATCACGTAAATGTAACTAAACTAAAACGTAATGCTCATCTTACAAACTTGGCAGACCGCCGTACTGTTGCAAGACTGCCTTTTCATGAGTTTTGCTATTATCCTATAAGAAATTCTCATATCAGCCCCGCCCACCCCATGTCCAGCCGCACAAACCACCAGAGGGCTGTTTGCCCTCTCCCTGTCCGGACAAGTGCTTCTCTGTCATCATTTTTTGTACGCACTGCAAAGGACTCGAATCACTTGCCCAACGGCGTCGTACTTTATTCCGACCCATCATCATTCAGACCATCCATAGAAACAACCGTTTGCCCTGAACTCCACTCCGTCATCTTATACTCCTGTATTGGGGCATGTCAAGTTGTAATAAATAAGAAATGAATAGAAAATAAATAAATATATAAGGTCATATAACCAACTAGTTTTCACATCTCTTCTTATAATTACGCATGCAAGACTGCGCGGATCTGTGCAACGCTTCTACCCTCTGTTGCGTGCTGCGTTTTGTTTGTCGGCGGGGTCATGGCATATGTACGGCTGATGTATGTTCCTCTTTCAATCTCGCTTGCGGAAATACAGTAGTGACTGCGCGGTGTGGGGTAAGCATTAGGCGTTACAGTTTTAAGGTCCATCATGGCAAACAATTTTTCGGCACGTTTTTGCACTGCTTGCAATCGCATTGCGACATCATCTCGTCAACGGGTTGGATTCGTTGCGAGCTACAAGATTGCCTCCGCGTTAGCGCCGCCTGTGAAAAACCACCACGAAGAATAACGTTGAAACCCACGTCACTTAGCTGCTTCCTCCGGGACGAGGTACTCCACCCAAGAAAAAATTTTGGACGACGCTTAAAAGGCAGCTGAAGCACTTTTCGGAAAAAATTGAGTTCTCATCATTTTCTAGCTTTTATTCCGCTGAAAAAGAATATCTCATTCAAAAAGAGCGGAAATAAACGCAAAAAGCTGTTTTTTAGAAGAAAACGGGCTCTTCGCCTAAGGGCGCCGAGCAAACGCTCCTCTTGCCCGCGATTGGCCGGGACTGTCGTGACGTCATCCACGGGGATCTCAGTACGGAACTGACGGCCTTGCTGCGTAGCGCTTTGCTTCAGCTGGCTTTCAAGGGCTACGTTTTAAAAATTTTGGATAATTTAAGCAGTGTTGAACAGTATGGGCTTTCACCATGCACGTTCGAGCTATAAGCAGCTTCAGAAAACGGCGGAACCAATGACGCCGCGGACTGCGCCAGCAGCGGATGTCAAGTCGCGACAATTTCACGTGTGGAAATCTCGACTGGACAGATGGATGGATGGATGACAGCTTTTATTTCCACCGGAAATGCCTTACCACCCCCGGCACGCAGGACTGGTGGGTGGGGGTCGGAGCCTCCGTGACTAAAGGCTAACAAAGAGCGGCATCAGCCGCCAGGCGGATTGGCTGGTTTCTGCCGAGCGGTTTCTTCGCTGCGCAACACAGCTTCCCAGCTTTCTCTGCTATCAATATCTTCGTCGACTCCGGGGTAGTCAGCGCATTCCCATATTCTTTGCTTCCGGGTAGCCATGGAACCGCCGGATTGTCGGAACCTGGACGAACGCGCGCAAACCTATTCTGAAATCGTTGAGAACTATAGACTAAACAGAAAACTGCTGCCACCGCCGGATAAGATGCTAAGTAATAGAGAAGCGAAAGCATGACGGCGCCTGCAAGCCGGAGATTTCGTTAACTCGGTAGGGGGCTTTCACGTCCTACCAGGGTAACACGAAAACCAAATTTCGACTGATGCATATGTTTTGCGTAGGTGACTGCGCGTACATATCTTTTTTGTAGGTGCATGTGTAAGTCGCAATAAAAAAACAGGAAATTGCGCCGAAACGCAGTTGTGTACCACTGCTGCATGAAAGCCTGGCCACCAACTTTTTCCCGGCTGCAGTCTGTGTGTGTCTTCTCCTGGTCCTGCGTCTTTTTTTCGCTGGTTTATTTCTCTAGACCAACTTCTTGTAACTCCTGTAAACATGATCTAAATCAGATCACCTGCACGCTTACGCGAGCCCCGCGAGGTAAAGCATTTCTTTGCTTATTTATTTATAGTTGCTTGCCTAATTACTCCCGAAAGCCTTTTAGGACTACAAAAGAATCCACGGAGCCGAGGTGAAGTGCGTCCGCTCACGGCGTTCATTCGTTGGCTCTCCCGTAAGGGAAGGAAAATCCTTTCTCTTACGGCGCGGTTCAGGTGTCCACAGAGATGCGCCATTTTTCGGTCACGGCCAAAGACGCCGACGACACCGGCTTTTCTGCGACACGAGCTCCTTAACATTGTCGCGTTTAAAACAGACGTGTACTTCCGTTGGCTCAGATGAATGACAACGCCTCATGAGCGATGCGTCTCTAAGCGGCTCGCCAGCCAAAGCGTCAGCGTCCGATTAAGTAAAATTTCATAAACGTCTTTCAACGCCTCCGCATAAACGCCTAAAACCAACATCAGGGACAGGCCACAAAAGTGATTGTCGATGAAGGCTTGTAAATTGACAGTTTCGTGTACGTTAACTGCATGCCATTAGTCAGCCTGCAACAGATTACTAAGAGTACGACGCACCTTCGTAACAGCCGTCAATTTGTTAAGGAACTGTAACTTCCATCCGTACCACGTTTGCCTTCGCCAGGAGTTTAATAAAGCAGATTTTGAAAAGCGGCTTCACTTTATATATTTGGGCCTGATCAAAATTGATGACGGTAAGCAATTCCTACAAAAAATTAGTTTGGACTGATGAACCTCGGTTTTGTCCGAATGTCACTGTGAATGTTTACAACTTCTGCGACTGCTTTCAAGAGAATTACTATCGACTGCGGCAAAAACAAGCACCCAGTATGGTTGAGTGTGAATATCTACTCTTGTGAATGTATATTGTGAAATACAAGATGATAGTATTATTGGTCCTAAAATTTTTCAGGACAATCTCGACAGAATGAGGTGCGCGCAACAAATACTTGCTGGTGCTGTCGACTACTTCGCTAATCTGCTCCGTAATTAGGCGCGCGAATTCTGGTCCAGCATGATAGAGTACCACCACGTTCCTCTTCTACAATTAAAGAGCTTGTTGAACAGACATTTTCAACGACTGTGGATCAGGTCCAGTGCAGATGTGTGTTTACGACCCAGATTGCCTGATTTTTCTACGCTTGCTTGCTTTGGGGGAGCTGCATTAAAGATCATATCCTTGCAATTAAGAGAGAATTGACTTTACTGCCATAAAGAACGGGATAAAAGCGGGCTGTGCGACCATCATCCCAGAAGCACTACACTGATTTAATGAAGAACCGCGAGAGTGGTTTATGTGTGTCGCTGCTGCGATAGGAAATATTTTGGACTTTTCTAGAAGCTATAATATCTTTACGGGTGTCATGTTTACATACAAAGTCAGGTTTGTGCATGAGCTCATTGGACATTAAAAAGCAAAATGGAGTATTCCGCACTGCCAAGTCACGTTTTTTGTTGATTTCAATGAAAACAAATTATACGAATTAGAATCAGCAGTTACTTTATTTGCATAACATAGGCAAAGACATCGCCCGTCCTTCTGGGCACCCATTACGCACGCATTTTCTCCTCCGGTTTTTCCGCTGCCTCCCATGCCTCGGCAAGGCACCGTCGCTGTCGTTGCAGACTGAGCGGTTGCGTGTTTCGGCAGCGGTTTTGGGATCTTAATTTTTTATTTCCCCAACCGAAAGCGAAAGGGAGGGGAGTATTTATCACCTTTATCTATGCTTTAACCCCGTTTCCAGACTGAACGCCGCAAGCAACAGACGCCTCACCCCGGGGAGGAGCTAGGAGCTGGTCATCAGTCTTGCATGTGTAATTATACGAACATATGAAGACTTGCAGTCGGACATTTCGGAACACGGGCATTTAGAAGACTTGTACAAAACAGAATTGCATTGAAAATATGTTTGTCTATAAACTTCCGATATTAACATGCCCGGCTCACTGCATTCCCTAAAAAAAGTTCAATAAACAGTTTTAGGTAATTAGGTGCCTGACAGAGACGAATATTATCTCAGATTTTGTCTCCCTGGCCGCATAACGTATGTGCACAAGTGGATTTCACGTACATCTCAGTGCCTGATCTGAAGAAATCTCTATGACTTAACTTTGATCATCCTGTATAAAGATTTCATAGATTATTAGCAAGATTTTACTCAGTGAAAAACAGCACTCGTAAGCGTGGCGGTACCTGCGTGTAGAAGAGGTATGTGGAAGGTTGTTGAAAATACATGTAGATGCTGAACAGCCGCCAGAGTCGTAAGTAGGAATAGTGATAAAATGAAGGTGTCAGGCAAGGAGACATGATTTTAGCAGCACCGTTAACGGCGTGTTTACAACAGTTATTGAAAAACATGGATTGCGAGGAGTTCGCAATAGATGTTAATGCGGAATTCCTACGTAACCTTCCGTTAACTTATGACAGTGGTTTACTAAAAACTCAGGTGAAGAAACATTGATCATGCATGATCGAGGACTTTCTATGGTAAAGCTCAACGGCGAACCTGAAAATAATATGAACAAATGTAAACTAGTGTTCAGTAGTCTGGGTGTCACTGAACAGTTAACGACAACCAGCGATGCATCAGAAGCTTTCAGGAAATACACCAACTTAGGGCACGTAGAATCCGGAGACCCGGACAATGGGAGTCGCATAACTAAGCGAGAAGAAAGGAGGAGTTCATTTTGTTGGCCTTCTCAGTTCGTGGATCAAACGTTACCATTAATGCAGAAGTAGCAAGCTTATGACCATGGTAGCTTGCCAGTACCGGTTAACGTAGGTGGCAGAACTTTGAAGGCTAATCAAAAGCTTGAAATTGAGTTTCTGATAGCGGTATGACCTGAAGAAAAGAAAGTGGTGTTTGTAATGTTAAGAGATAGAAAGAGAGCAGAATCAGTCATTAAATAAATTCAAGTTATTCATATCGCAGTTAAAATGACGAAGGACAAATGAGCATTACCAGTGCATCTAATGCGAGGGCAAGCTAACACTGTGGTAAGGGTTTGGAGTAAGCGAGGAAGTAATAGTGACAGAGGGCGATCGAGTGGTCAGGTGGGCAGATGGGATTAGAAATTTTGCGGGAATAAGGTGGCCGCCGCAGGCACCGGGCAGGGTTGATTAAAGAAATTTGGGCAACGCCTTCAACCAGTAGGGGTCGTAGCTAGGCTGATGCTGCAGATGATGGCGTGCGGCTTTTCAGAGCATGAGGAACGCTTTCAGAGGAGGAACGCTTTGCGTCTCCCATGAGAAAATGAGGAGGAAAGCTCGGAGGTGGACAGCGCGGAGGGAATGAAAGCGCTCCGGTTAAAAAAGAGGAGGGCAGAAGAGGGGAAAAGAGGTGGGCGGGGCGCTCCTCAGCGCACTTTCCGCTATTAGATCACGTATTTACTTGAAGCATCGGATTGGCTGACGGTCGTCCACCCGAAATGGCTACACTGCTGACAGTAGAAGAGCTCAGAATAGGTGGAGAGAGGATCATGGGTGCAATAAAGACAGAATTACCATTGATATGCCCGCATCAATGCATCAAAGACAGGTTTGATTGGGCCCTCAATTTTAGAATATTTTTTTTGTGTGTTCTACATCTTTTCATTTCAAGTCGAAAATTTTTTAACCAGATTTACAAGTGGCCCCATTGTTGCCCTTAGAGTTTGTGTTTTATTCGTCACTCTAAGCTATCAGTTTTCTCAAAACAGAAAAGAATGGTCATATTAGAGTAGGTTTAATGTATCTGACCAGAACTAAGTGTATGTCCTAATTTCTAGCTACACCTTTTGATGAGCTAGTTTGTTCATGATCTTTAATAAACAACGGTGCACTTAACAGACCAACACAATAGTCTAGCATTCTGTCTTCGTCTGTTTAGAGCACGTTTGTTTCTTCAAAGCCTTAATTTCTTCAATGCCTTGTTGCAATCCGGCCCCTGCTTGTTAGAACACGTTTCCTTGCGCACAAATGCTTAAACATTTACGCTGGAGCCGGTAATCCAAGGCCTTACTGATAAAAGCATTTACATCTGCAGTATAAGTGAAGTTACCCTGGGAGTGGCCGACACCGTGCTTATCGATCACTAAAGACGCTGACACAGTAGCTAATGCTGTTGCAGTAAGTGACCAGTGCGTTTTGTAAACGTAAAACCTATCCATCCGATCTCTCAGGTGCCGTCTAATAACGTGAAGCCCTCACACGCACATGCGTTGAAGCATATTTGTGAATCCATGGCTACATTAGGCTGGGCAGACCGACATTCTCTATGTGACCGAACACTGATATTGGGTTGGAACCCTGAATAAATGTACTCAGTTCACGGTCGAGCCCTGATCGCTTCTGACATTTGAGTACAGGTTGTCTTTCATCGCAGCTTTCAGTGAGTTACACGACAGTAGCATGCAATCAAGGTAAGGGGCTTAACCAACTCACAAACCATTTTTTCTGGTGAGAAGTAAACAGAATTCAACACTTCCCAAAGCAGGCTGCCGTATTGCGCACAGAGCCAGCACACATCAGCCATACGTTGCAGGGAATGATGCAGAGGACCAGTACCTGCATCAGTTCGAAAGCTCAAAACCATGTGACTTTAATATTAAGACAGGGATGTATTATTTATGTCGTTTCCAACACCCCTCTCATGCAGAACCCGCGAGTGCGCTTCAAACATCCTCCCGCACCGCTGATGTCTGAGGCTGGCAGTATCGTCTACCTGGAGCACGCGCCAGCCAGCAAGGAACAGAGCAGCACGACCTCAGGCATGGACCAGTGTCCTCAGCTGCGAGTCATCTGCGGCGTGTGTGCCTGCATAGGCATCATCGTGATCAGCGCTGCGATGGCTGCGCACATGAGCCGCTCTCTGCTGAGCAACATCCAAAGCCCTGCAACGCTGAGCTTGACGTCATCTCCGGAGCCTACAGCGCAGAAGCCTGCTTTTACGACTACAAGTGCCCCTTTCGAGAAGAAAAACCCCGGCTTAAGTAGAAAAGCTGGCTTAACTGCTGACACCACTGCGGGATTAAGTTTCAGGGAGGCTGAGGGAACAAACTCCAAAGAAGACGTCTATGAAACGTCGTTTGTGGACGATTCTGATGAGCGTGACCAAGCAACGGCCACAGCTGACGTAGTTGTGCTAAATTTTTCAGGTCGAACTGCGAGTATTAAGAATGTGCTGAGCCTGGCCCGCAAAAACGGGAAAAAATCGGGAGGCGCGTTCAATGATGCTGATTAGTGCCATCAGCAGGAAAAGTAAATGCAGCGTACATAAGTGTTTGAAATTCTTTATTAAATCACGGTATAGTAGAAACGTTCATTCTGTCGGCAGGTGCAAAGCGCGGTGGACTACGCCTGTCGTGCTCTCTCTCGTCTTAGTGCGGATTTAAGCTATCGTGCAAATAAAACTTAATCTCGCTCACCTGGTGTATTTATTTCTCGTGTGTGATCCGGCGGTGGGATCCGAACCCATGACTTCCGCATTTCGTGTTCGGTGCTCTACCAACTGAGCTACGGCGCTGGATGTTCTATCTTCTACTTTTGATTGTATGTATGTTGCGTGTAACCTCTCCTTGAAAATGTGCACCAGCGCCACCCTCCTGTATAAGTGCGGGCATAGTATTGCCGCGAAGGTGATCGAACACCAACAAAGAAACACGTACGAGAACACTCTTAAGATATCTATCGCATTAAGAGTGCCACAGCCAAGGACCTCGTTAATCTATTGAGTGGGCAAGTGCAGGAAAATGAGGGGCTCGTTATTACATACAAACGAAGGAAGCAAACAGATTCCGCACTCTAAGAACATAAGGAGTGCTGGGAACTCCTTTCGATGGAGTATCCGCTTGTCCCATATTCCACTCCTTTTTCCAGAGTTGCCGCACTCCTTCCAAGAGTATGCCCTCTGCAGGAGTAGATATACTCCTTTATTAAGATGCTGCCGGGGAAAAAAACTGTGTGAAGCTAGGAAACGAACCGAGGAACTTTGGGGGTTGTGAGGCGGGTGCGCTACCTCTTCACTATCACTGAAACGAGAGTTTCAGGTTTTGAACACATATAAATGTTTTCATTATTACTTCCGTGGCGCTTCCTGCGTATGTTCCGTGAACTTCTGTCGTTTAACTTCCCAGGCAGCTGCCGCGTTTGTTGTCACAGCACAGTAAGTGATGAAACAGTCCCGACAGCAGCTGCGCGCCACCGATAATACTTTCTCGGAAGCAATTTCATGGTGCACGGTATGTTTAAGCCTCACCGTTCGTGAAGAAGATAACTGCTGTGCTGTTGCATATTTCTTTGTATTAAAAACGAAGTCAATCTTGACTGAAGCGCTGGTCGAACATTCGCACCTTACCAGCACTGCAATAGCAAGTATTTAGAGTGACGTTTCGCGGCGAATCGAGAACGTTTACGGCATCTGACAGAACTGTTTTCCTTGAACCCTAGCATCGCTCTTTTCAGCGAAGCGCTTTTTCTCGGAAGGTCACCGTTTTTAATCAGATGTACCAAAATAAGAATGGCAGCTCCGGAGCGCGTAAAATACTTAGCGATTGCGCTATGTTTCGGATAAATTGCGAAAGTTACAAGACGTTCACTTCTCATATTCATGTACGTAAAAGCATGCTTTCGCTGAATGGAACTGATCCAGAACCTCTGCTCAGGCATATCGCTTCTTTTCTGCAGCTCAAATGGAGAGCTATTTATTTTCGTTAAGCGGGATCAAGGGCGGACCTAGTTTTCATGAGGTACGGGTCGTAGGTGACTATATAGCTCCGCTGCATTACATTGTACTCTTTGCCGAAGGAGGCGTTTCACTCCTTAGGCAATTTGGAGGAGTAGAAGCTCCTAGAGAGTACAGTGGCTGGCATCTTCTAAAGAGGGTGCCAGTTGTTAGATTGCGACAGATGGTTTATGGTTTATGGGTGTTTTACTTCCCAAAGCGACTCAGGCTATGAGAGACACCGTAGTAAAAGGATCTGGAAATTTCGACCATCTGGAGTTCTTGCGCTGACATCGCACAGTTCACGGGACTCTAGAATTAAGCCTCTATCGAAATTCAACCGCCGAGGCCGGGATCAAACCCACGTCTGTCAGGTCAGCAGTCGAGCGCCATAACCACTGAGCTACCGCGGCGCTCAGGTTATCGAAAAAAAAGAAAGCACAGGTTATTTAATTTTTTGTTTTTGATGCTGATCAATGTGAAATTAATCCTGTAATTGGATCATTGCTGAAAGGCGCTTGATTACAAATTTGAAAAAAAATAACGTTGAGCCGCCGGTGGGATCCAAACGCAGGGCCCCCGCAATGCTACGTAAGGCCAGGCGTATATCTTACCTCAAGGATGGCGTTAGTATTGCAGCATATATCATCAAATAGTAGTGGGCACCGAAAACAAGCTGTACACCTGCTTTGCGCACGTAACTCTTAAGTATCTGCGCAAACATTGAACATGTGCAGAGGAACTGGCTTAGCTCTGGCTATGTTCAAGAAGGTGCATCTGGTGTCAGTTAACTGTGGCTCACTTATGAAGATTGTTAGCATATCGCAAGTGCTCGAAAATGCGTTATACTTCTCGCTGCTGAAGGCGCGACGGATTACCACCGCTGCACTGAAACTAGGGAATCATGAGCTGTTCCGCAGCGACGATCCAATTGTGGAATTTTCTCCTTTTTTGAAGAATTTTATGACTCAGAGTTGGAGAAAGGAAACTGTATGGAGTTTCAGATTGTTTTGAGACGGGGAATTTTCTGACCCGCAGTTTTTAAGCTTCTGCAGGCAAAAAAACGGC
The DNA here is from genome assembly GCF_052857255.1 of Amblyomma americanum. Lineage (NCBI taxonomy): Eukaryota > Metazoa > Arthropoda > Arachnida > Ixodida > Ixodidae > Amblyomma > Amblyomma americanum. The sequence goes on along the minus strand of NC_135499.1, from coordinate 97,028,929 downwards.
AAGGAAACGTTTTTTTAAAGAGAATTATAGATAATGCTAAGGAGCAATTAACAAAAAACTTTACATTCTACCATTCTGGTCGCTTTTATTTTAATTCGCTGAAGCCAACAAAATGGCGCATACGGGGAACCCCGGGCAGCGTAAAAAAAAATAGTTTCAGTGCCATCGCATTACTGCCCAATGGAGCACGAAATCACAATACGGAAGCTATATTTCTTCCATTAATGCATGGTGTTTTCCCGATTTGTAAAGCTCTCTTGGAATATATTTCTAATGCTTCTAAAAAAAATTTTGACACATTATTGCTTGTGGTAACTCTGAAGCCATAGCGTTAAGCACACAAGCCTTTATAAAACACACCGACGCACACTTTTTTATAAACGCCACATTGCCACAGTTCGAGCAGGCGGAGCTTTGCGGAATTGTCTCGTTCCTAACAAAAAATAAGCTCTAAAGAGGCTAACATCTAGATTAATTGGTCAAGTGTGTCGGGATAAATGAATGTAGAATGGCAAACGCGAGATTTAATTTTTTAATAACAAAGCGAAAAAATAAAGAGATAGCGTTGAAACAGAAACGTCGAAACAGTGTGGTGTAAGTGCCGTGCAAGGCTTGTTTTGAAGGCCAAGCACCCTCACCGACCATACGCATCGGCTTGCATCGGTTAGCGCGCTTGCATTTGGGCTAATTTGGAAGGTCTATAAGGAAAGAACTGCACGCAAGCTGTTTGCTGCTCTCGTTCATACCACAAGTCAGTTTTTGAACCTTTGAATGGGATCACTGAATTTGCAAAAATATTATATTGCGGGACACAGTAACAAGTAGTATTGCCGCTGCTTAGCGTGTTTGCTCTATCGGAAATTGGTCTGATGCATAAAAACGTTACGTTTTTATTTGTCATTATTAGTACGTTAAATTTATTTCTGCGGTGGCTCAATACAATTACTTAGCATTGTGGTTGTCATCTAGCGCTTATCTTCTGTGGAGGTAGATTTCTGATGTCCGTTTGCAATATAGATAAGGAAAGCTACAATTTAGTTGACGACTGAAGGTTTCTTGTTAAGTTGCAAATCTACATTAGTCGCCTTACGCAGGTACAATCCGCGTATAACGCATGTTCTTTATGGCATATATTACAGTATTTTTATTATCACTTGAAATACGATATTCTTATAAATAAGTTACACACATGCAACAAATTTGATTGCACCAATAATTTAGGCATTTCACTTCTGCGTTTACGATCTCCACGCATTATGCGCTTGACATGAACACAAGAAAGACGGCAAGAAGGTTTGTGCAAAACGAGATAGATTAGGCTTCGTAAGGTTTTGCATTTCTGTTCCTGGATGATCTTCATACCTCAGCAGGGGTTGCATTAAAGAACCGATGGGAATATATTTAAGTGTTTATCAATAGTTATCCTGGCAGGTCCCCAAAGGCATTTTAGGGTATTCAGTTCTGCGGGATGCTTCACCGATACACACTGTGTTCCAGTTTGAAGAGCATTTTCAAGAGCATTTTCAAGGATGCACTATGGGGAAAATACGCGCTTGGAGGTAAAAATTTCCACTTAGCGAAGAATCCACAGGTGGCTTTCGATAGTGCGCTATTTTTTCTTTCAAAATTGCTCAATACACTTCACGCCGCGCAATTTTGTCTGGGCAGGCGATGCATCTACAGTCATAGTTAGGGTGTGCTCATCACGCAATTTTGTACTTCAGTTTCTACTTGAGCACGTTTGTACTTTAGCTTTGTACTTTAGGCTTGCCAAACCCGATTCTGACTAAAGCAATTAAAAATGTAATATTGTTTATATCAGAGAATGTAGATACAATTAGCGCGAAGTGTTGATGCCACGTGGAGCGCTACCGAGCAAGCGTTCGCATCATGGGCGATTCTTGCAGCGTTATTACTGTGTTTACGCAAGTAACCTTTAAAATTGTGCGCAAGAAAGCATTTCTTCAGATAATGAGAGCTCAGCTCGCGTTTTGATACGCAAAGGAGAGATATATAGCTAGTTATATACAAACCTATCTCTGGGAGAATTCCACGCTGGCACTGTGCATGCTAAATGGTGTACTATTATCTCAATGTGCTCGTTTAGCTAATACACAAGCTATGTGCTTAACAAGAAAAAAAATTGGCGGTGGTTTAGCTCTTGCTAAACCTGGAGTGATGCGATTGCTGCAGCTGGCCGAGTGAAGCTGAACTTGCTCACTTGAATTGCCAAGTCAGTCTTTCGCCGCCCCGTTTCGCTGGGCGTTCCTTCCTCATCTTCGTCCCACTTGATACGGCGCATGCGCACAAACGTGGCAGCCGCCGGCAGCAGCAGCTGCTCCGCACCACGTGGCTGGTCACGTGGCCAAGCCGGTGACGAACCACGTGATCAGCCACGGCGCAGCGCCGCCGGCAGCTTCTCCGCACCCCGTGACCAATCACGTGACAGCGTGGCGGCGCAGTCAGGCTGAAGGCTCGAAATGCTGCCGTAATGTAGCTACAAAAAACGAGCAGCACATAGCCTCGGGTGCCGGAGCGGTCGCGGACGCAGATGCGTGCGGGCAGAATGACGGCGGCGTCTCCTGGCATTTCAGGGCTTAAGTGCCAAAAAAGAATGCATGTTCGAAACGAACGCACGCACTCACGCGCACGCACGCACGCTCGCACGTGCACGTACCCACACAAACACACACACGCGCGCGCGCACACACACACACGCACGCACGCACGCATGCATAAATACTGTGCTTCCCAGAAGCAATGCGTGCGACATGTTGTGTCACTCAATTATTTTACACGTGTTCCTCAGACATTGTTACGCTCTGAGGTAGTTATCTGACACGCTACGTCGTAACGCGCAGGTCTAATTGTGTGGATCGAAAATTGCCGCTTTTCAGATACCATGCCAGCAGCACATTAAGGAAAAGGCACAAGAACAATATGTACGACTGGACGAGGCGCTGAACTGACAAAATTTATTTTGAAAGGGGAGGCGGACCAGTACTTAAGAAGAGCCCTATCAGGCCACATGACCACGAGAAAACAAATAAAAAACCAAACGAAACATGGCACAAAAAACTTCAGATACGAGAAGCGAGGGCAAGACCTCACGTAACTAAGAAGGAAAATACAGAATAAGAACAAGGCAAAATATAAGATATCTTCCTACAAAGAAAACAAACTCAGGTAAAAAGTTTGCGCAGCTCAAACTTATACAAAGCCAACCAAGCACTTGCAGGAAGATATCTTATATTTTGCATTGTTCTGATTTAGTATTTTCTTTCTTAATCACGTGAGGTCTTGTTCTCGCATCTTCATACGTGAACTTTTTGTACCATGTTTCGTTTGGTTTTGTTTTGGTTTTTCGTGGTCATGTGGCCTGATGGGGAAATTCTTAAATTCCGGTCCGCCTCGCCTTTAAAAATAAAAGTTCATAGTTCAGTGCCTTGTCCCGTCGTACTTCTTGTTATAACTTGTCCTTAGTGCGCTGCTAGCATGGGTCCTAACCAAGCAGCCTAAAAACAAGTATTGCTGAAGTATTTTTCAGATACGCTCCACCATTTTATAGAGAGGTTCCTGCTTCTTGGTGTTTTCTTCTTGAGCTGCGTACAGAATCCGCACGACGCCTGGAAACGGCGAAATAGCATTAAAAGGAAGATTCTGGGCGAACTGACGACGACACTAGTGAAACACGGGTAGACAGAACGTGCTTTGAATTTGTTCTAGAAGTTTTTCTCCCATGAGATCTTTTTAGGGCTACACTAGCATGGGGTCTCCGCAATGTAAGGTTGGTACAGATGGAAGAAAAAAGAACGATAAACTGAAAGGCACCCATTCATACTCACGTATGTTTCTAGATGTTTCTGGGTGGATTGCAAAGAATGTCTAAATTCATGTTCGCGCATCAAAAAACGAATTTTAAAATCGGTGGCCAGTCTCGTCAGTGCCTTATTCTACCAAACATCCTAATAGCGCCCCGAATAATTCCTCACAAGAAGAAAAAATCTTGTAGCAAATATTTATTAGGACCCAGATTTCTCCGGGAGGACTATTAGGCCTTGAAAACAGTGAACCTGTGTGCAAGGTCTGAGAGCTACTAAATATCACATAGCTGGAACTTCGCCGTCTGACCTCCTGGAACCACTCGCCCTGTATGGTTCGCCATCCAATGGGTGCCTCGAGGGATCCATAGGGCAGGCTGTCGTCGGCCATAGGCTCTTCGCTCATCTCTTCATAGCTAGGTAAGTGTTGAATGTCTGCCGGGGCAAATGAGAAGTTTATTTGACAATCTTGTTGCAATATACATTCGTGGCTTTGTGTTCCATTGATTTCATGATTCACAAAGAGCGAGAGAAAACCTCTGTACTTGATTAAAATGAAAAAAATATGTGGTGGTTTAGCTCTGGTTAAACATGGAGTGACGCGATAGCTACAGCTGGCCGAGTGGAACTTGGTCACGTGACCATCCACGTGACGAACCACGTGATCAGCCATGGCGCCGCGCCGCCTGCAGCTGCTCCGCACCACACGACCAAACACGTGACAGCGGGGCAGCGTAGCCACAGAGTAGAGCGCTGCCACGCTGAAGGCTCGAAAAGCATCCGTAATGTCGGTATCGGTAGAAAAAAAATCTCGTGGAATCCTTCCCGGCCACAGTGTATCTACCCAAGTAATGAAAGATGTGATAGGCATTTGTCTGCAGTGAGCGTAGTGAGGCTGACGGTGATGCATTTATTATGTCGGAACGACTTAGGCTCCAAACAAGAGATTCTTCTATGTTCTGCGTTGCTGGCTCCAATAGATCAGTAGCTAAGGAAGCATTTTTTAGGCCGTGAAATTTATGTGAACACCTGAAATAGAGTCCAAAAAACTATGTTATCACTTTTAAAACCCTATCTCAAACCTGATCACTCTTTCTATCCTTTACATGCTGTGCCTACAAAGAACCACTGCTTGGAAACTTGAGCCAACTGAGGCTTTTAGAAAACAGTTGCATGTCCACTTTACGCAAAAATTATGCGAGCGTCAGCTCCGTTTATTTTATGCGCAGATCCTTCTTTAAGGTCTTTACTTCAGGAATAGGATTATCCCTAGCATGTTCCGTTATTGTCGAGCTATCTGGTGGTTAAATCTGGCATTTAACATCTGCCGTGATCGACGCCGGAATATACTGCATGAAACCTCACTTCGCTTTTCTCTACGTATAGGGCTTTTTTCGAGTTTACTGTGGCAAGTAAAAACATTAGCACATGTAACCCAGGAACGGAGCGGCATATTTGCACCGTGTGGGGCTGCGCTTTGTGCAAACGCTGATAGCACCAGTGTCGAGCTGTTCCCGCATTTGCTGCGTGGTGGAGGCAGGCAGGATGTATGCTTTATTAAGCGCTCAGCTTCGAAAACGTCGGAGCTCTGGTTTTGAGCGGCCGTGCGTGCCACATTTTCTTTCCAGCTTGGTCGTCAAAGCCAGCGACATTTTCAGTCATAATAATTGGAACATATTTACAAAACGTCATCGCCGAACCCAGACTCGGCGACTCAAATTGCTGCTTTTGTTCACTAGCTCTATTACCTTCGGCTGCATAAAAAAAACTCTGCTCAATGCCAGTATTCTTTACTCCAAGTCAAACGTCATGCGGTTGGGAAACTGAAGCCGACCTTTTTACGGAAATATGCATCAGTCTAAAACGGAAGTTAATTCCAATCTTGACCGACCACCCTAGAAAGTAAGCCTTTAATAAAAAAAGCGGTAAGAAATTGTTTTAGGGCGTTGACTTTCTTCAGAATTCCGTTTAGAGGAGGTCCGCCACAAAGAGTTCACTTTTAAACATTGACTGATTGCTATGAAAATCAGCCGGATGGTGCACACTTGTGTCGCTAAAATCTGGCCAAAATATTTATATTGCTCTTTGACAAAATTGTAGTTGCCATAAAAGTAAGCTACCTGGTGAGACATTTTAGGAAAATATAAATTCAGAATACTTGTAATTTGTTGACATTTTGGTCATAAAGTACCACAGACAGTGTCTCATACATGATAAGGACGACCAAAGAATAAAATTGGACCAAACAAAAGAAACTTTTGATTGTTTTCCGCCAGTGACATGGCGAAGTTATTTGCCACAAACACCTGAGAACCGAGCATGGTAAGTAGCTTAACCAATTCGCCGTGTGGTGGTAGTCCAGAAAGCAGCTTTAAAATAAATAAAATCATGCTTTGGTTTATGGAGTTTACCGTCGAAAAGCTACTCAGGCTATGAGGCACGCCGTAGTGAAGGGCTCCGGAAATTTCGACCACCTGGGTTTCTTTGACGGGCATTTACATCACACATTACACGGGCCTCTAGAATTTCGCCTCCATCGAAATTCAAGCGCCGCGGCCGGTATCGAGCCCGTGTCTTTGGGGTCTGCTGCCGAGCGCCAAAACCACTGAGCCACCGCGGCGGCCGCCGAGGAAATGAAGTCAATGAGTCGAGTACGCGTACTGTTGTTTGAAAGTTCTTTTTTCAAATAAAAGCTTTTGTTACATACGTTGGGCCTCGTTATTCGAAGCGATTAGGTTCAATGGGAATCGCCTCAAGGTTTTTTCACTCATTGTTGTAGTTTTGAACTGTGCATCGACTTTGTTTGCTCCACACTAAGCATAAGAGGCACTGACCTTAAGAAGGACAAGGTCAATAAATTCGTTTTCTGAGGTGACCTGACGCATATGAGCTAATTAGTGACTTTTTTTTCTTCCTAGCGATTACGACTCGCAAGGCAAGGATTGTATTTTTCCTTGTGTTTTTAATTGTGTCTGTCTCTATTCTTGACCAAATTCCCTGGAAACGGCGACACAAATTCCGGCATGCCTGTTTTGTTCGGCGGTGTGCGCTTCAAACGACTTTCGTTGCGGGGCCTGCGACACCTCCTGTTCTACCTGTAGTTGAAAAAACTTTTTTTTCAACATTCCAACTGCACAGATCCTGACCAAATTATGAAACGTTCCTTCTCCCTTTATGAACCGTATGTAACCAAATACCATGAACAAGTTTCTTTTTATGAGAAATAAATATTCAAAGTTGATGCCCTGCATCTTCACCTAAAGCGAAAATAGAAACAGCCTACACTTCCAGTCATCTCGTCAATCGTGAACAGCAGCACCCCACGTTGGCAATGCGCCGTTCTGGTGATTGCACATTTGCGCTTAATCTTTTTCATTCATCACTTTGCTTAAAGCGGTCCCATTGAGAAATCGAAGCAACTCTTGCCGCTCTGTGAAATGACAGCCCCGGAAGGAAAATTTTTCACGTGACTTGAGTAGCCTGATTGCCTGGTCAGACTACTCCGTGTACTGCGCGGCTTGACTGGCCTCACAGACGGGGTCACCGCATGGGACTGTGTCTCACGTAGTTTGCCCTACCATTTCTGGATCACTGTACGAGCAATTCACTGCTTTTTATTAAATCTTGTGCGGTGAACATCATTTTTTATCGCCTACATGGTATAAATAAAGACCCATGGGTGCATTTTACATCACTGTTGAATTTTATGCCCATTTTGCCTGAGATCTCTGCTGGGCCCGATTAATTTTGTATGCTATTTGATGGAACTGGACGGCTGAGTATCTTGAAAACCTCGTTAATATATTCACCATGGCTACATCGTGCTGACGTATATAGCACCACCGCCAACACGGATTCCACGGAAAGGATTTCGTTGGCTTCTCTGTTAAGTATATGGAGCGTAACGGAGAGGGAGAAAAACCGCTTCCTTTGATACCGACTGAACTTCCATCGTGGAGCATCACTGACCGACTATGCAGGGTGTTTCACCTAAGGCTAAGGCTTAGGCTTATTTAAGACAATATTTAAACATTGGAATTTTGAGTAATAGTTCTTTTTCGGCATATACAGCCAAGAATATTCAGTATGAGTTAATAATCGTGATAGTGAGCAGGATGGTTACCCTCGGCGCTGTGGCCCAACAAATTTTGACTATTTCGACGAGTTGCACGCGCTGGAGAGGATGCTTTGCCTGCAAGCGCCTCGAAAGTTGATTATTTTAGCGAGATGTAGGCAAAATTTCTTGGGCCACTGCGCCGAGGGTAACCACGTTTTCGAAATTCTAAAAATTGATATCGATGTTACTTGCGCTGCCCTGCACACCTCTCAATAATTAGAGAACCCACCAGTCACGGTTTGAAGGTTAATTATTTCTAATTAGTTAACGAGCCAGCTAGCCTGCAAGTTAGCACGTCTTGGCTATATTCTGATAAAGAACACCGCAGACAATGCTATGCTGAAAAAAATCTCAAGGCTGCCAAGCTCGTCTTGTTTAAGCGAAAATACGTTCGTGGGAAAAGACGGCTCGTATCTTAAACGCTTTTTTATAGACTGAAATAAGTGCATGTTTTCTATCTTCGCGGAATGGTTGCATCGTTTTAGAATAAGTAGCGGATTACACGTGAAACGCCTTGAAACTGTCGTTCGAAATTGAATTGAAAATTGGTTTTTGGGGAAAGGATATAGCGCAGTATTTGTTTCACATAACGGCGGACACCCGAACAGCGCCGTAAGAGAAATAATAAAGGAGGGACTGAACGAAAAGAGGAAAAAAGAGATGCCGTAGCGTAGGGCTACGGAATAATTTAGAATACCTGCGGATCTTTAACGCGCACTGACATCGCGCTGCACACGGCTGCCTTAGCGTTTCGCCTCCATCGAAATGCGGTCACCGCGGTCGGGTTAGAACCTGGGTACTCCGGCCCAGTGGCTGAGTGCTCTAACCACTGAGCCATCGTGGCGGGCTCTCGTATGGTCGCAAAGTGCACACACTGGGTGTTTGCCTTGACACACAAACAGGTAGACTCACTGATACAGAAATAATGCATTGCAAAGCAGTGCCAAAAATGCTCGTTAACGGCAAAATCGCAAGAGGAGCAAAGCAAGCTTAATCGGTCCTAGCAAACGTAGTTATCTTGTATTGAGTTTCTTTTTTACTTAGTCGTTTGTATCAGGAAATAAAAAAGTTGTAACGGTAAGGGGCATTATAAAGTTTTATGGTTAAGTATGTGGTCTTTTGTGACGCCCCAAATCACTCAGACTCGGAGTGTAGAGGACTCTCCATCAACAACAATCGGAAATTGAAGTGGTATTCCGTCTTCGTGGCACGAAAGCATCTGCTGCTGCTTTTTAGGAAGACAGGGCGATCGCAGACGGGCATTCCACACCCAATGTAGGTCCGCGTACTTCTCTTCGTTTGCTTAGTCCTGTTCTATTTTTCTTCATTTTCTGCGAAGTTCTGTGCACTGCGCTGTCTAGGCAAGCTTATGATATTGCAGCTCTGCTACTGCGCGCGTGTCCTTCGCGCCTTGAACGCTCCACCTCAAAGGCAAGAAGGGGGCCTTGTATATAACTCGTTCTCGCCAAGCACTAATCCAGCTAAGAACAGGTCGCCGTAGTGGCCGACCAGGCCTTCCTGTTAGTTCTCGAGATGACCTGCTCCCACTCACATCCAAGTTTTACGGCCAACTGCAAACGGCGACCACACAAGCGTGTCACGTGCAGACTGAGCACTGTGTTCGTTTTAAACGATGCCGTCGTCGGGGTGGTCGCCATTGGGGTCATGCAGACACCTCCCGTGGAAGCGACCAAGCTGACATACAAGCGGACACCTCAAGAGACCGGGCACAAGGTGGACTTCGTGGCCATTTTGGTAAGCCAGCAAGGTGCGTAGTTATGTAGAGTGTTCGCGAGAAGACTGAGTAGTTTTCCAAACCGTATTTTAAAGCCAACACATTATATGTAGCTGTGTACAGCACGAGCTGCAGGGAACGTTGGTCTGACATGACGTACAGCAAATCCCGCTTCTTTTCCTTTGCATCGTGCCCTTGCGCTGTTGTACTACGAAAACAAAACCGACGTCAGCGTTGACCAGCAACAGCAGTCCGAAAAATCGAAGATGACGCTACCGTGATATCAAAGAAAAGTAATATCTCTTCTGGAGGGGCGGGGATTTTAACCCAGGACTTTCAGACTAAGCAATCTAAATTAAGCATTCTAAACTGGCCTGCGTAATTTTTTGAAATACAACCTTTGCCCGTAAAGTTGAGAGACTGAGTCCGTTAAAAAAATGCGTTTAACATTCAAGTCATTTGTGCAGCATCCCTTCGATATAGTCTCCCATGAAGTCTATGCACAGCTTGCAGCGCTTCTTGAGGTCTTGGAAACGGTTAGAAAACGCTTCTTTTGGCAGGGTTGTAAGCTCCTTTGTAGTGGAGTCTTGAATGGCTTCCAAGCTCCCCATCCAACCGACCTTTTAGGACTCTCTTCACACGAAGAAACAAAAAAATCGCTTAGGGAGAGGTCAGTCGAGCATGGCGGATGGGGAAGCGCAGTAAAGCGGTGCTTGGAGAGAGATTTTGTCAATCTGAGAGCTGTGTGTGTCCGTGCAATATCTGGGAGAAGGCTCCATTGTCCAGATGAGAATAAGTCAGAGCGACGGCATCGCAGTGCATCACGCTTGTGCTGGAGCACGCGGATATAAAACTCCTGATTGGCTGTCTGCCCTTGTGGGACGAACAACTGTTGTATTACAGCTCTGGCATTGAAAAAAAAAACTATAGATATCGTCTTTGTTTTGGTATTCTATCGCTGAACCTTTCTCGACGCCAGAGAGCTTGTGGACCGCCATGCGGCGCTCTGCCTCTTTGTTTGAGGATCGTATTGAAAACACCATGTTTCGTCTTCAGCAATGATGCTGCCGACGAATGCAGCATACTTCTCTGCCTCGGAGAGCAAATCAGCACTCACTGATGCCCGCGTGTCCTTCTGGTCCTGTGTGATGGAGTGCGGCACAAGTCTGGTATTCAGCTTTCGTTTCCTCAATTTGTCTCGCAAACTTCGGTGGCATGTTATCTTACTAATGTCGAGAGCATCTGAAAGAATGCGGAATGTAATGGTCTGGGCTTGCTGTACGATTTTCCTGATCCGAGCCACATTGTTTGCATTCCGAGAGGTTGAAGGGCGCCCCTGCCTCTTGTAGTCTTCCACCGATGTTCTCCCTGAAACGAACCTCTTCTGCCACTCGAAAAGTGGCACCCGCGATAATGTCTCGTGGACGTTAGCGTCACGAAGGAGCTCATACGTCTGTGTGGCTGTGTTGCCAAGCTTCACACAGATATTTATGTTTACACGCTGTTCGGGGTGGACGTCCATCTCTCCCCATTCACACACAGTAGAATGCGCAGACGACTAGTGACAACGTATTTTTCTACATGTAGTGCCTTCTAGCGGCTCCCACAACAATTAACATAAAGAGCTCAGGTTAACTTGAAAAGTAGGCGCTACGAATACGCACCAACATTTGTTGTGGAGAATCATTTCTAAAGAAGAAAATAAATCAGTCTCGAAAATTTATGACGAAAGGTTGTAGAACGATGATTTTTTTGCGGTCCTGAGAGCGACGTTGGCGGTCGTAATTAAATTTATGAGTGATGTTGATTATTAATTAAATCACCAGAACCCGCTAAAAACATTTTTTGTTTCAGCAGCCAGACGCCCACTTTTGCAATTGATGAATACGGGGCATCAGAGCTGCGAACCTCGATTACTGTAATTTGAAAAAGCCGCCACAGGCTGGAACACGTTGAAGTAAGGAGCGTTAGCTGTTTAGTTTACTAGATGAAGAAGGCGAAGAAGAAGGCGCCGCTCGTCTCGAGAAACGGAATGTAATACCCTTTGAAACGGGGTGGATTGCCACCATGCTCGGCTAAGTGTACGCACGCCACCCAGAGCGAAACGGTCGCCGTCTAGCGCCATCTATCAGAAAAATGACGATGCGCGTCTACCCATTGTCTAGTTGCGCCCACTCAAAATCCGTTCCAAACGGAATTTGCTTCGTTTGGTGGGTCAAGGTGGGCCTAGAATTCGGCTTGCGGTGCGATATGGTAACGTTTCATTTAGAAATTCCATGTATGTAATGTTTACCTATTATTTAATTGTGGTTTCATTTCTATACCACCAACAATTGGGTTTTATTTGCCTACCAAATGCGGTATACAACTGTCCCCGGATGGGTGCCTGTTGTCGATGGAGTATATATAGCGGAACGAATGTGTATGTTATGCCTGATTTAATATCTCCTGCGGGCCCATGGTCCCGAGAACTTCTTTTTGGAATATGGCGGAGTACTTGGCTTGAAGCACTTTAGCACGGGACGGCCCGGTATTGCACTGCCTACGGGATCGGCCCGGGGCATATTAGCGCGCGCATTTTCTATCTTTGCTCTACAATCCTTTAACCCTCCTACTTTCAGCAATCGGCAGTGAGCGTGGCTCGGCTTGAGCCAGTAGCCAGGCCCGTGCACTTTCCTTTTCTTTGTTCCTGTCAGCAACAGCAGTAGCAGTAGTAGCGAATTTATACATGTATAGCGGTCCCGAAAGTTGGCAGTTTTCCACCAGTTTAAGGATATTTTTGGTGAGAGGGGGGGGGGGGGGGCAAACGAATGAAAGGGCATAAGCAATTTTAATGGCCGCCACCTTGGATTTGAGAAACCAAAACTACGCCATCATTTCCTTCCTTGACGTCGCATTCACATAGTTCCACCTCTAACCGCCATATTCGACCGTGACGTCATCATTGGCGCGCGGTAGGTTGTTGTTTCTACAATGCTATTGTAGATGGCGCTACATGTCTCAATGCGACATGGGCTGTTTTCTAGTTGGAGCCCAAGATGGAGCTTTGATCTCACGGTTGTAGGAGACATCACAACATCTCAACGTGATGAGTAGTTGCTGCCACAGATGGCGCTGAGACCAAGGGTGGTAGCTGGCCCCACGAAATTTTGAAACGTAATGAGTGAGAGCTAAGCTCTTAAAATGGAATTGCCCTTGGCACTGCGGGCTGTTTTCGAAGCCATTAAGGGTTGCTTCAGAAGCCGTTGCTTATGGACTCTGGCATGCCTAGTTAGTTTCTGGAAAGCGCATCGTGAGTGGGTGGATCCAAATCACTTTGACGCTATAGGTTACTCTAGCGCTTCCAAACTGCTCAGCGTGCGTGGTTCACTAACTGCAGAATAAGAGACAGTTGGGCGAGGAGGTTCATGATGCAAGAGAACCGGTGCGAAGCTAAAAGACAGCGGAAGAAAATACGATTAAAGCGCGCTTGTGTCTTTCTTTTTCTTGTGCTTTTGTTTGTGTCCCGTAGTTCAATATTTAATAACCGCTTGTTCTTTGGGCAGGCTTGAATGAAATCTATTGCAGGCGGGCGGGCGGGATTCACCAGACTTTGTTATGCGGGAGCCATAACATCACTGTAGATAGACCTGCAGAGATCAGCGACCTCTGATTGCGTTAACAGAACAGGCGCTAATGAACAGTGCGGGCATCCTAGAATTACCGTGTGCGGCATAATTTAAAGAGAGTCATGTTGAAATGTGGTACTAGTAGCATCGCACCGACCAAGTTGAAAAGCTTCAATCAAGGTTAATGATTTGCGACAAGGCACTTACCCCTACTCGGTCGTAGGCCGCCCTCGTTAAATTCGATTGCACCCTGTCAACATGGAAAACAGAGGGAACAAAAGTCAGTTTTCTTCTTCCCCTTCTAAGAAACGAAACTAGGTAGTTCATTTTCGCTCTCAGCGCAACACGAACGGGACACAAGACGAAGGACTAGCACAAACAGGCGCTGACTATCAACTGGTTTTTTATTGAAGAACGCAAAGCGTATAAATACAAACACTGAACTACTTATCAATCGACAAAAGTTATCTGGAAGGCACTTGGGAGGTTAGATAGCTCAATTCGCTCTCGGTTAACGTTATGGAAGGGCTGCTGATACATTTTGCGCCGTTGTGGTAAATATAAAAAGCTTCCATAACTTCGCGTCTTATTTTTTGTTATGTCGGAACAGGATGCGCGTGTTCTTGTAATCGGGAACACATTGGCATTTTTTTGCACCGGAAAGACGCCTGGGCAAGGGGGTCCCCTTTAGCTCTCCTTTCTGCATGATCATTTTCATGCCTGCATTGGCATTGCCTGCTGTGGGAGCCTGTGTGAGACAGGGGGTCATTATTTCTGGTGTTTTCATGCTCCATTAAGCGTTTATTAACGCACCTGCCAGTCTGGCCAATGTACATGGCACCGCAAGAGAAGGGGACCTGGTATACCACCCCTACCTCGCAAGGTATAGATGGCGACACATGACGCACTTGACAAGCATCCCTCTTGCTCTTGCCGTAGTGCCTCTGATTCACCTGTTTGCACATTGCGCTAAGTTTTCTAGGTGCATAAAAGACGACATCAAGGTCGTATCTGCCCGCAACTTTTTTCAGCCCATGTGACAAGCAGTGTGCATACAGGACCACAGCCGGCTTTTTGTTTTTGGCTTCTTTCGGCTAGCCCCATTCTTGAGCTGCCTAAGAAGTTTCTCCGCTGCCCTGGAAATGAGTTGATCTGGGTACCCGTTCACACGTAACCTGCCTGTTTGCGCCAAAATGCTCTCTCGCGTCCTTTCATGGCAAGATTTCCTGAGAGCTGATTGCAGGCAAGATGCGGCAATGCCCTCCTTTATGAGCTTAGAATGGCCAGACCGGAAGTTTAGCAATGGTTTGGCAGTCCTCGGGCGATACCACCAACACAAGTGTTTCCCCGCCCCCCCCCCCCCACACACACACACACACAGTGCCAAATCCAAAAACTGCAGTTCTTTGTTGCTGGAAACCTCAGTTGTGAACTCCAGCCCACGTCCGCATTCCTTAAAAGTCTTCAAAACGTCGACTAGACTTCTAGGCAAACTGCCTTCTAGGCAAACGCCACCCTCGACCATAGCGGCGGACGTAGCATGTCCTGTATTACCGCGAGCGTGACGTGGAACGTCATCTAACGACGAGGGTGGAAACTGTGCGAGAGCCCTCTTAAGCAACCTGTGGCATCAAGACTGCCAGAACCGAGACCCTCGTTAAGCTATTAGCAGACAAGGTAAAGTAAATGAGGGGCCCGTTAGACAAACTTATGAAGGGAGCCAACAGTCACCGAAACCAAGGTGCATAGGGGAACGTTATCTTTTTTATGTGTTATGCTTATCAGTGGGATAATATTACTTAGATTAATAAATCGCTTAAAGAAAATTACTTATATAAAGCAGCAGAAAAAACCATGCCGCCGGTGGGATCCGAACCCACGACCTCCGAATATCGCGTCCGGTGCTCTTACCAACTGAGCTACGGCGACGGCTGTCCAATCTGCTGCTTTCGTGGGTATTTATGTTTACTGGGTGTAAGCGAACCTTGAGAGTGTTCACCAGCGCCACACTCGACCATAGCGGTGGACGTAGCACGTCCTGTAATACCGCGAGTGTGACGTAGAACGTCATCTAACGGCGAGGGCGGAAACTGTGAGAGCCCTCTTATGCTACCTATGGCATCAAAACTGCCAGAACCGAGACCCCCGTCATGCTATTAGCAGACAAGGCAAACGAAATAAAAGGCTCGTTTGACAAACATATCAAGGAAGCCAACAGTCACCGAAACCAAAGTGCATAGGGGAATGTTTTTATTTGTTTTTTACTTTCTAAAGCAGGTGTTCAAAATTTCTGGAGCCCTTCATTACGGCATCTCTCATAGCTTCATTCGCTTTGGGATGCTAAACCCCAATAAAAAACTCGTTCTTGCGTCGTAGGGTCATACAGCAGAACTATTTTGCTATGGATGAACTTTGTATCAGTGCATGAGGTCAGTTTATTCTCATATGAGCCCATGAATACCTGTTGCAGTGATTAACTTTTATGGCAGTTGCTTATGCAGAACACTGTGTTGCACTGCAAGTTGTAAGTTCAGATACTGAATGTCATATTTGCATCTCGAATTGGCACTAGGATTATAAAAAACTGTGTGCTTGAACTGATATGCACGTGTTCAACTGCTGATTTTCCATTTTTATTTCTTTAGGCACCACCGAAGACAGCTGCTGCTCAGGAGAGCACTAAAGAAGTCTGGGCAGCGTACCGGGATTACAACAAATTGCAGCAAGCAGCTGAGGAATTTAACGAATAAATTATTTGCACAAATTTTCCGCGTTCTTTTATGCAGTTTGACTACTTATAACCTCCTCAGAATGTACTCAAAACATCAAAAATTGTCATTTTGAGGCTATTATTAGGATGTCCTAAGGCCGGATATAGGACCTTTTTAGTACATTTTGAGGACCATTTGAGGACGTCCTGAGGATAAAGAATGTCCTCAGTATATTTCAGTGTTCTATGGGTAGAGTTGAGCAAGAAGGCGGCAACCTGACTCCGTTTGCGACAGGCGCGTGCATTGATTTCTAAGGTGCGCCTTCAGGAGCTCCCGGAAAGTATTCAGCACCCCAAACGCCATAAACCAGCTGTTTGAAGTAGTGATGGAGAGATACAGGGCAGGTTTAGTAATTCTGCGAATGATGACCTCAAGGGCATCCTCCTCTTGCTTCCATAGGTAGAGATAAGTAGTCGAAGAGAATATTCGACTGGTTACGAAGGCATTTGCCAGCCACAAGTAATCCTTACTTCGTAACCCCCTCCCCTGGCGTTTGGTGGAAGTCCGGCGGATCATGCAGCCCACCCTGTCTCCCACCTTACGTAGTTTGGTTAATTAGAGTCTGGCCGTCTGTGTTCGTGGATGTAAAGTCCGTGAACACGTATCTCATCAGTTTCCCGTATGGCAACCCTCTCAAGAGAAAGAGATTTTAGTTGTGCAGTTTTGTGAGCCGCGGAGGTGCCCAAATGTAGAAGCCTCCGCCACAATCAGACCGCAACATCACTTTTTCTCCATGTCAATAAGAACAATACACAAGCACTGTCTTATTTCTCAAACACTAGCGCTTCCCTGAATGACACGACTACCACAACAACACATTCCAGCTAACATTTGCAGTGCTTCTTCATTCTTCAAATCTGGTGCCACACAACTTTATCGCTTTGTTTGTGACACAAGACGCGACTAGATTTACCTCAATTGATCGCAGCCAGGAAGAGCTAATTCTACGTTGTTCCGCAATGTTCTAGTAACTTTGCACGCTTTATCTCGAAAGTTTGCTATCAGCTTTAAATTCAGCATGGCCGACAGCGGCGGGCATTCTGTTCAACGACCGCCGAGCACGTTTGTCGCTTCGCCGGCGCCGAGTGATTCAGTCCATTTTGGGTGCAAGTCAAGCCAATAAACAGTTCTTTAGAAGACCTTTTGTCCGTCTTCGTCGCTGCTTCGACTGCCGTCACCACTACGTGACATCTGGGGGAGGTGCTCGGTAGCCTTCCATGTTCCGGACGCCACCGTTCAAGTCGTGAAGCCAGCCCTCAGCGCTTCGCAACTGAGGACGAGCCAGCAGCTCAGCGATCCAGCCGACGTCTCCAGGGAGAGGAGCCTGAGTTCGGGACCCTGCCGGACCGCACCAGACAGCGAAAAGACGCTGCTACGAGCAGAGCAACCTCGCCGAAGATGTCGACACCAACCATACTGCAGCAGCTGCGGGTGCCGCCAACTTTCAATGGATCACTAGGCAAGACCCTGAATAATGGTTGGACCAGTTTGAGCGCATGGCGTCATTCAACAAGTGGGATGATGCGGAAAAAACAGGACGCGTATTTTTGTCATTGGATGGCTCCGCACGCACGCGGTACAAAAACTACGAGTCGTCTCTTACGATATGGAAGCTATTCAAGAGAGAACTATTGAAAATGTTCACAAGTGTCGTGAGGAAAGAAAGAGTCGAACGACTCCTCGAGTCTAGGATCCAGCTTCCGAATGAGCCCGTCCACGGTTACGTCGAGGAGATGAAGCGCTTATTTCGCCGCGCCGACCCCGAGATAACCCAGGAAGAGAAAGTTCAGTTTTTATTGCGCGGCGTAAAAGAACAACTCTTTGGTAGCCTCGTCCGCCAGGCGCCAATAACAGTCGAGGAATTTATACAAGAAGCCTTCACGATTGAAAAGAGCCTCGACGTCCGAGCTCGGAAGTGAAATCGCCCTTCCTCTGATTGTGCAATTCGTTCGGACATGATGGCCACTACCAGCGACAGCTTGCCGGAAGTTATCCGCGAAATCGTCCGATAGGAGCTACGCCGATTACTGCCATCCTCCCCACAGCCAAAAGCAGCGACTCTGACGGATGTGGCAAGGGAAGAAGTGCAACAGGCACTTGGCGCCCCGACGGCCACAGAACCCCAGGCCATGACCTACGCCGCTGCAGTAATGACTCCTCAGCCCAACGATAACCCCTGCATCCTGTCCGACATGAACAACTTGTTCCCGAACGCCACCTCCCTGCCCCCACCCACCCAGCCTACGTTCGATGCTCAAGCCCCAGGAAATGCGACGCCTGGAGGACTTCCCACAACCGGCCGTTGTGCTTCCATTGCGGGGAGGCCAGCCATTTTCTTCGTCACTGCCCGTACCGACGTATCGCTCTTCGAGGATATGCTGTTAACGCCCCACGACCAAGCTTCGGCCAACGACCGCAGGAAATCGACGAGTACCAGCGTCGAGAAGAGTACACGCCGAACCGCTTTTCGCGCTCACCATAGCCGTCAACCTCGCGCTTTGTGTCGCGACGCCGCAGCTACGCTGCCGCGGTGCGAGGAAGGTCTCCCAGCCCCCGCAGGGGAAACTAAAAGCAGCAACCTCTGGAGGTGAGGTTGCTCACGAGCGAAATGCCGAACATCCTCCACCGACCACGCCCCATGAAGACGCTGCACCCACGACGCTGCATGAAGAACCTACACTCTCTGCACCGACGCCGCACAAAATGACAACCGCGACCACGATGCAAGCTGCCTTCAAAGCGACGCCGCCACCCAGAAAAGCTTCGACCAGACGCCCACCTGCGGCTCGCACACGCGATGAAGCCATCACCCGGCGCCAAGAGCGACTTGCAATGCATGAGCCAGGACCCCCGACTTAGACGTGACTATCGCCGGCCGGAAAGTTCCCGCTCTAGTCGACTCAGGAGCCGATTACTCGGTGATGAATGGAACATTCGCTGCGCATTTGAGAAAGGTCACAACGGCTTGGGACGGCCCACAAATTCGCACCGCGAGTTGCCATCTCATTACGCCATCAGGGCGATGCACAGCGCAAGTGTCTGTCAAAGGACATACCTATCCTGCGACCGCAATGCGCCCGCGAAGTGATCTTGGGTATGGATTTCCTTAATGACCGTCAGGCGATCATCAACCTGCAATCCAAGCTGATCACGGTTTCGACGGACGAATCCATCGCTTCGATGAAACCTCGGGAAAATCACTTTGCCCTGAGTATCCTAGAGGAAGAAGTCAGCGTCCCACCCCGATAAAGCTTTATCGCGACCGTAGGCGCCAGGAAAGCCATTAACGCTGAAGCCATCATCGAGAGGAACATGCAGTTGCTTCTAGACCGAGGAATCAGCATCGCAAGAGGCATCGCACAATTCCGCAATGGCCAGGCCGAAGTACTGCTGACTAACTTTGACTAACTAACGATTGCTTTCTTCGACGAAATATCTGACGTACGAGACTCCTTTGCCCTCTCCGACCCCTCCGCAGAAGATGCGCTTGACCAAGAGAACTCGCCCACATTCGGCATTAGTCCAGCCCTGCCCCGGAACAGACAAGGCTAGATCCGCAATTTGCTTCGAAGCTACAGTGAGTGTTTTTCGACATCGCTGAAGCTCCGACAAAGGGCAATTGCCTAGCATCGCATTATAGCGGACCAAAACGTCCGACCTCTCCGTCAAAGCCCCTACCGTGTGTTACCGCGAGAACGGCAAGCCATCCCGGACCAAGTCGAAAAAATTCTTTGCGACGACGTCATCCAGCCTTCAAACAGCCCATGGGCGGCACCGGTTCTTCTAGTGAGAAAGAAAGAGGACGCACTTCGAATCTGCGTTGATACCGCCGCTTGAACAACATAATAAAGAAGGACGTCTACCCCCTCCCCGCATCGACGACACACTGGACCGCCTCTGCCACGCCAAATATTTCTCGTCTATTGACCTCAAGAGCGGCTACTGGCAAATTGAGGTCGACAAAAAAGATCGCGAGAAGACAGCATTCATCACTCCGGATTGGCTGCTTGAGTTCAAATTGATGCCATTTGGTCTCTGTTCCGCACCAGCGACGTTTCAGCGAGTAATGAATACAGTGCTGGCAGGCTTGAAGTGGCAAATTTTTCTGGTATAATTAGATCACGTCGTTGTCTTCGCCTCGAACATTGAAGAGCGCCTCAAAGTCTTCGAACAGTACTAGACACCATCAAGTCGTCTGGCCTAACCTTGAAAGCAGAGAAGTGCCACTTTGCCTACGAAGAGCTTCTGTTCCTAGGCCACATCGTTAGCAAGGAGGTTGTACGCCCGGACCCGAAGAAAAGAGCTGCTATTGAACAGTTTCCACCGCCGGCTGATAAGAAAGCAGTGAGCAGATTTCTCGGACTATGCGCATATTACCGACGATTTGTGAAAAACTTTGCACGCATAGCCGGGCTCTTGACCCAACTGACGAAAGCGGACGTGCCGTTTAAATGGAAAGCGCCGCAAGCAGAAGCCTTCAAGGAACTTCAGCGCCGTTTACAGTCCCAACCGATCCTCGCGCATTTCGATGAGAACGCTGATACCGAAGTTAATACCGACGTATGTAGCGTGGGCCTAGGTGCCGTTCTCGTTCAAAAAAGCGACGGGCTGGAGAAGGTCATCGCATACTCTAGACGTTCCCTTTTCAAGGCCGTGGCTATCTATTTGACAACTGAGAAGGAGTGCCTTGTCATCATCTGGGCTACGTCAAAATTCCGCCCTTACCTGTACGGACGACCGTTCAAGGTGGTCAGCGATCACCACGCGCTGTGCAGGCTCGCCAATTTGAAGGACCCCTCTGGCCGACTCGCTCGATGGAGTCTACCTCTCTAGGAGTTTGACGTCACCGTCGTTTACAAGCCCGGACGCAAGCACTCTGACGCCGATTGCCTCTCACGAGCCCCAGTAGATACACCGGCGCCGGACGACGATGAGGACGCCTTCCTGGAACCCATCAGCCCCAGCTCTTTTGCACAGCAGCAACGCTCGGACCCCGACCTGGAACGCCTCATCGAGTACCTGGAAGGCAAGGTTTTTTCACCTCCCGCTTCATTCAAGCGAGAACTGTCTTCCTTCTGTGTGCAGAATGAGGTCCTTGGGAAGAACTTTGCAGCGAACAAAACAGCCTATCTCCTAATTGTACCTGCTTGTCTCCCCGAAGAATTTCTACACACTTCACACGACGAGCCGACAGCTGGATATCTCGGGTTTACTCGCACCCTCCGACGCATTCAAGACAAGTATTACTGGCCCCAACTGTATGCCGATGTCGCACATTATGTGAAAACCTGCCGAGATTGTCAGCGACGAAAGACCCCTGCCACACGGCGAGACGGTTCTGTGAACCCCATTGAACCTCCCTCAAGACCCTTTCAGCAAGCAGATCGGCATGGACTTGCTTGGCCTTTTTCCGACGTCAACGTCTGGAAATAAGTGGATCATCATAGCGACCGACTACCTGACATGCTACGCCAAGGCTAAAGCCCTACCGAACGGAACAGAGCAGAAGTCGCAAATTGTGCGTGGAGTGCATTCTTCTTCGACACGGCGCCCCCGATGTGCTCATCACGGACAGAGGAACAGCATTCACGGCGGAACTAATGCAAGCCAACCTGCGTTACAACCAAACCAGACACCGAAGGACAACTGCATACCATCCGCAGACCAACGGACTGACCGAGCGCCTGAACAAAACCATCGCCGATATCCTCGCCATGTATGTCGATGCCTAACACAAAACCTGGGATGTCATCCTGCCTTACATCGTCTTCGCCTACAACACCGCAGTGCAGGATACCACTCAGATGACGCTTTTTAGGCTCGTCCATGGCAGGGATGCCACGACCACGCTAGACGCCATGCTGCCCAACGTTACAGAAGAGAACGTCGACGTTGCCACCTACCTTCAACGCGCAAAAGAAGCTCGAAGGCTTGACCGATTACGGATCAAAGATCAGCAGCGGTCCGATGCCAGACGCTACAACCTACGATGACGCAACGCCGAATACAAGCCAGGAGACCAAGTCTGGGTTTGGACGCCCATTCGCCGCCGTGGATTGAGTGAAAGGCTTTTGCGCCGCAATTTCGGCCCGTACAATATTCTTCGTCGGCTAGGTGAGCTGGATTATGAAGTCCTCTCTGACGCAATGACTGCATCCCAGCGACGTCGCGTACGACCAGAAGTTGTCCATGTAGTCCGCCTGAAACCGCATTATGCGCGCTAAACGACGCTGCATTTCCATACTCTATTTTCGCAAGATCCGTTTTTTCCTTACTAGTCATCATCATTTATTAACCCTTAAGGGTCCCGTCAGGGACATTACATAAGGGGGGGGGGGGGGTGGTACAGGGGTGTTCAGCCGTCATACATGAATATAAATAGAATGAATATAAATATAGAAGGAATATAAAAATACAGAAAAATATAGAAAATATAGAATAGAAAAAAAAGTAGAACACGACGAAAAAAGACAGAAGTAACAAATTCAAATAATCACGTCATGACAGAGTGTAGCAGAAATATAAACAAAAACAAATTGCAACTTTGGAAGTAGCACAGGATGGTCAGTTAGCAGGGCTTGGAAGCTGGCATAGGGTGCAGGAAAAAATTATTTGTCGTTGAGATGGTCAATTAGGAGCTGTCTGAATCTGGAAGGATTAGTCTCAATGATAATGTGTTCGGGGAGGCTATTCCAGCTTTCTATAGCACTGGGAAGGAAAGATTTGAAGAAATAATTGGTGGAGCCGTGCAAACGCTGTATGCTTAAGGAGTTAAATAAACGACGAGATGATCGTACCGGAGCTCGTAGAAGGTTTTCTCGAAGTGCTGGAAAGTTAAAGTACAGTTTGTGAAAAAAACAAAGAATTGAAGTTTTCCTGCGAAAGGCTAATGACTTGATGCCGAGGGATGATTTCAACGCTGTGATGCTGAGCTGAGATTTATACTGTGAGGTGATGAAGCGTGCTGCCCGATTCTGGATGGCTTCGAGTGAATCTATCAAGAAGGCTTGGTGGGGATTCCATATTGTTGAGGCGTATTCTTGTTTAGTTCGAATGTACGTTTCATATGCTAGTTGTCTGGTGGCTGCTGTGGACATGGAAAGTGATCGCCTGATGAATCCGAGTGATCTGGAGGCACTAGGTAGTTTCGTGATGTGATTAGCCCAGGTTAGGTTGGTTGTTATCTCGATGCCGAGGTACCGGTATGAATTAGTTTGAGACAGCGCTATGGAGTTCAGGGAGTACGAAAAATGAAGAATCGAACGTTTACGTGAGATGTGCATGAACTTACATTTAGAAACGTTGAGCTGCATTAGCCAGTCGGAACATCACTTCTGAATTCGGCTTAGGTCATCCTGTAATAATTCCTGATCACTGCTATTGTTGATGCAGCGATAAATGACGCAGTCATCCGCAAAGAGACGGACAGATGATAAAATACCAGATGGCAAATCGATGATGAAGATTAAAAAGAGTAATGGAGCAAGAACCGATCCTTGGGGAACCCCGGAGATTACTCTAGTAGTTTCAGATGCATGACTGGCGATGACGGTGAATTGCAAGCGGTTGGTTAAGAAACAGTGGATCCAGGATAAGACAAGCGGGTCAAGTGACAGAGCTGAGAGTTTGGAAAAGAGACGCTGGTGAGGGACGCGATCGAATGCCTTGGCGAAATCTAAATAAATTATATCGGTTTGGAAGGCGGAGTCTAGATTTAGGTGAAGATCAGTTGTAAGTTCGAACAGCTGAGTTTCGCACGAAAAACCTGCCCTGAAACCATGCTGATTGGGAAAGAAGAAACGGTTGTGGTCAGGGTAAGATGCGATGTGCGAGTATATTATATGTTCGAAAAGTTTACAAGAGATACATGTCAGTGAAATTGGTCGATAATTTGAGGGGTCGGAGCGATCTGCAGCTTTGAAAACTGGGACAACTTTGCTTAATTTCCAGTCGTCTGGAATCTGACTAGTGTTAAGAGACTGGGCAAAAATGAGTTGTAAGATTTGGCTCGTGAAATATTTAGTTGCTTTAAAAATCTTAGCAGGGAGGTTGTCTGGTCCAGGGGAAGTGGATATCTTTAGATTATCTATGAGTTTTAAAATTCCCTCTGCTGTGATGGTAACAGGTGGCATAGGTGCATAGTTTAGACTTGGCACGGAAACAATGCTTGCTGTTGGCTCCTGGGTGAATACGGACGTGAAATAGGAATTCATGACGTCGGAGCGCTCGGAAATTGGGACATCGGAGACGTCTCGTGCCTTCAGGGAAATATTGTGCGAACTGTTTTTATTGGGCGTGAGCAAGTTCCAAAACTTCTTGGGGTTTACCCGCATTATCTCAATGAGATCGTGACAGTAGAATTTTCGTTTTGAAGATCGTAATAACTGCGTGTATTCGTGCAGACTTGCAAGGTATTTGTCCCACTTACTAGCGTATCCTGATTTCTTTGCGTTACGGAATAGGCGTTTTTTCTTTCGCGACAACTTCCTCAGCGCATTTGAGTACCATGGTTTATTGGCATCCCCACGAATGCAGATGAGCGGGACGTAAGCTTCTATAAGCGATAACATTTTCTCTTTAAATAGACACCAGTTGTTATTCACGGATCTGCTATGTATGGAAATTTGAAAAGTCTGAAGAAATTCTTCAAGGTGGGAGTTAATGCTTGGGAAATCAGCCTTAGAATAATCACGGATGTATTTAACAGACGGTTGGCGTATAGGAATTTCAATGGACAGGTTGAAAGTTATGATACAGTGATCACTTAGACCTTTAGTACACGAAAGCGATTGAACTAATTCTGGATTGGATACAAGGACGAGGTCTAGTATGTTTGAGCCTCGAGTTGGTGCACACACTGTTTGGGTAAGGTTAAACGTAAGGACCAGATCCAAGAAATATTTTGATGGACGAGATGACGCAGTCAAGTTATCCCAATCGACGTCTGGAAAATTGAAGTCGCCACAGAGTATGAAGTTGGCATGAGAGAATCTAGACTGCAAATCTTCAAGAACAGAGTGAAGGTCGCTTATGAAGGAAGGATCCGTGTCGGGGGCTCGATAGCATGCAATTAGAATGTTGGTGCAAGAGGGAAAACTAAATTTGATGCAGAGTATTTCGCTATGGCAATTGATATCAACTGGGGTAGAAGAAAGGCTTGTTTTCACCAGAGCGAGGATGCCGCATTATTTGGTCTAATTCACCGGGTCGATGCTTCCTTGAGAGGGGAATAATGCCACGAAAATTTGCAGTGTTTGTTCATTCTTCAAATCTACTGCCACACAACTTTTCGCTTTGTTTGCGACGCAAGACGCGACTAGAATTATCTCGGCTGATCACAGCCAGGCAGAGTTGATTCCACGTTGTTCCGGAATGTTCTAGTAACTTTGCACGCTTTATCTCGAAAGTTCGCTATCATCTTTAAATTGAGCACGACCGACAGCGGCGGGCATTCTGTTCGACGACCGCCATGCACACTTTTCGCTTCGACGCCACCGAGTTATTCAGTCCATTTTGGGCGCAAGTAAGCCCAATAAACAGTTTTCTTTTAGAAGACCCCTTCTGTCCGTCTTCATCGCTGCTTCTACTGCCGTCACTACTACGTGACAATATGATCACGGCGGCGTCAGCAAGACAGCAAGACAACGTAAGCGTCTGTGGGAAAGGTACAACGAGACGCCTCCAGCATGATTGAAGTAATATAAACGAAAGCTATAACGGTGAAAGCTTGTGCAGCATCATTCTCATTCCTTTTGCATGCCGGCTGAAAATGATTTCAAAGCAGGCAAATGAGTATGTGCAGCACACACTCGTTTTCTTAAGCGTGAAAAAAAATGCGTGAAAGCTTAAAAGAATACTGTAACCCGGCCAAAGCATTAGTAATGATGTAGATAAAGGTGATTTCGCTACTCAAGCTGAAATTTTCATAGCAGTGTTACAGCACCAGATATATAGCAGTCACGTGTAAATGACCGCAGGAGGGCGAAATTTCTTTAATGTAATTATTTCTGTAATGCCACGCGGAAAACAAAAATATATGAGTCTTTTACATTTTCTATACAGGTGTGCTCCTCCTGCCGGTGAAGGCACCAGCACACAGGAAGTCTGCTTGGGATCTATCCATGATCCATTTGTGTCGAATATTTACATTATGCTTTACTGCTCGCATGGAAATCGTCAAACTGGTGAGCACGTGCTTAGTGTATTGTGGCAGGCGTGAAGGTTTAACGTGTTTACAAGGAGTAAGATTGCATACAGCTAGTGATGTCTGATTGCATTTATACATAGTTTATTGAGCAAGGAAGGACAGTGTAAATAGAACTGCTTATCAAAATAATGCAAATGAATCATGACTTATAGTTTTCAGATGACAGCAGAAATAGGTGTGGGTTACACGCAGTGCTGCTCAGTAATTTTGGATTTCTCTTACTGACCACAATGTAGCCTCATTTTGATAGGTGCAAAATGCAAAATCATGCATATACTAAAACTGAAGGCAGTCATAAAAAATTGAGCTTGTACCCTTCCTTGCAACATATTTTGTAGTGATTTCTTTTACTGAATATAAATAGACTCTAATATAAAATCGTTTGTGGCCATCAGTTTGGAAAATCTGCAATCAAGTTCATGCAGCTATTATGGAAACAGTTATTTTGGTACTAATAATTGGTTTTGCACTGAGCATATTTTAGTCATACGTGAAACTAGACTGCAGTTGGACTTGCAGCTTCAACAGTTTCACATATTTGGGAACGCAATGTCTAGCTTGTTCGAAGATTTCAGTGTACAACATAACTTGCTGGTGATGATGTGCGTCAAATGCAGATGTGATGGAGCACTCTCACCATGAGATCTCGTGCTCAAAAGCCCTGATGCCAAATCCACCTTCGCTCACGTCTAAGCTGGACTGGTTACCTAGCTCGGTGGCCATGCCAGGCTCCTGAATGATTACATGAGCTTTTTGCAAAGATGTCAAGGGCTGCACGGCATGGTCAAGAGTTCTATTCGAAGATCAGCACAGCTTGCATTGTGCAACCGAACGTATTCGTGTACACTTGCTGCAGGATCGTGACACCACCGGCGAGTGGTGATAATAGCAGGAGCATCAACATCTACAACAAGGAGGAGGAAACAGACCATTCAGGTTCTACCTGACAGACAGGAAGTGTACGATCAGCTGCGTGTGGGAATCGCACTCACTGCAATGGTTTTCACATCTAGCTTTGTCACAAGCAGTCAGTGCACCTTTTATTTTTTTCAAGTTTAACAGCATACTGCTAAGAAGCTCGTCAACCCTTCTTCATTTTGGTTCTCTTCTATAAACACGACCATATTTTTGGCTTTCAATTCATTAGTGGTATGCATGACAACAGAGATTACTTTCAAGGCGAAAGCCTTTTATAGGCCCATTACCTGCAAGCAGGGATATTCTCAGAAAAGTGTTACAGTATACCTATCGATCAAACGTGGTTGAGGTCTCCACCAAGATTTCGAGATATGATCTCTGGGTCCTTCCCTCAAAAACCTTTTCTTTCTTCAAAACACATGCTTTCACATTCCTCCACGTAAGCAGGCAAGTGTCCTCACAGTTAAATATTAATTAATTAATTAGCAAGACTACTTCTTAATACCTGCGCTTCAGCCTACTGCGCATGCGTGTGACGGCACTGAGTGGCGACACCATCGTTCGAAAGGAGCGCTTCCCAGGCAATCTTTCCAGATGCTTCCTGAATGCTGATCTCGAAGGATGCAGTCTAAGCGCTCTCATGTGTCTCCAGAAATCAAGCGTGCGCGTGCTAATGCGAAAGTGTTGTGAAGCGAACAGTTGTGTAGTCGTTAATCAATTCCTTCGCCACACATCAGCGACGCAAGCCACGGCACTACGCTAAAGGCTTTCGCTTCACCCCACTGTAGGTCGACAAAGTGACCTCCTGAATTTTTCTTAGGGGCTGCAGTTTTTTCGTGAGTCAAGAAGTGTCCCAAGTACTTTCTGCCTACCGTCCGCTAGCTTCCTGAGTGTGCAATTCAACAGAGGCTTTGGTGATTTTGAAGAAATGCCGTTCCTTGTAGTGCCTCCGTACATGCTCTGTTTGTGAACAACACACATTTTATTTGGTGCTTCAGTTAGAGACAGGAAGACACCAAAATGTTTTCCTTCTAGTATCACAGTGTTGATTGGACATGCTTTCACCAGTGCTTTTCTGTTTGCTTTGGTGTTTTTGGAGAGCTAGCAGTCCATAACATGCTCAACCTACAGCACGGTCCCTGCGTCTGCAGTCATTTACAGCATCTCTTCAGGGTGCAACACACCCTGCGTGGCACTGTTTGTGTGGTAAGATTGCAACGTGCTTTACTTCATGGCATTTAGTTGCCTCTGTGTGCTTGCTTTCGACTGTCTCTTTCAAATGCTTCATGTGGTTATACAGAAATGGTGTTTTTCTTGACGGAAAAGTGAGGCGATTGTTTCATGCTCATTATCTTCGAGGTGACAATGCAAGGCTTGGGCAGAGTTTTGTCAGGCTGCCCATTCCCATCTTCGAACTGAAATTTGTACCCGTGACGAAAACCTACAAATTCTACATTAATTCAGTTGAATGTAACTGCAACTATAAATTATACAGGTGGACGTAATTTCAATATTAATGCTCCAAATGGCATTTTGCAGATGGAAGGGTATGATCAAGTTTAGTAATCCAGCTGGAAATTGACTGTAATACTAATAGTACTGAACTTTGTTATTGATTTTTCTGGGTTACTCTTGTGGTGTTGCCAGGTCCGGGATCTTTTTCTCTTTCCGTGATCTGGGGTCCAGGATAAATTTCTGTGCTGGGCTATCAAACTCCCAGTGAAACCGTGTAAAATCTCATTTTCACTGACTCAGCCATTTGCATTTTGCTTCATTTATATTGGGGATATTTTTCGGCGGCCTTAAGAAAAATCCCCGACAACCTGTTTACCCTCTACATCGTCAGTGTGACTGGACCGTCAGTTTACGTGCTTCCACCTTTTTTTTGGCAAAGGTGACTACTGGGTACACCTCTTTGCATGTCAGGCAACAATAATGTGTGGATACACCACTGTTGAACGTTTTTGAAAGGAGGGTCTGTCAGAAAATATCTTTGTACACGAGGCATATTGTTCAATATGTAATGTTGCACTAGGTAATAATTCGCAGTATGGCTGCATAATGAATTCTAGGATTTATGAAGGACAGTGATGAAAATGAATTATTTTTGCAATACAGGCTTCCAGTAACTTTTCGCTGTACTTATAAAACACACCTTGCTCAGACAAGTTGCTCCACCTAAAAGGCATAGGAACTTGTCTCGCTTCCCGATGTAGTAGGAGGACACGTAAGCTCAGAATTTAAGGGCATTTAATGACTTTGTTAATGGCTCTCTGCAGTGGTTTCTCTTCAACACACACTCACTGTTGTTCATTCATGTTCGCACATATATCAGTATTATCTCAACACAGGTTTTACAGGTTTCACACTCTTGTCCTTGAACTCTTGCACACTGCACTTCACCTACATAATATTATTGTAACTGGTTTCTCACTGATTAGCACTTATCTAGTTCACTGCCGCAATTACATTATTAAGCTTCAAATGAAGCCAACAGCACACACGCTTCACCCCCCACCCCCCCCCCCTCTTTTGCACCTCAGTACAGTCAATGTGCCAGCACGGTGTGGTTGGTAGTGTGTGCCTGGCTGGTGACCCAAGGGTCTTTGTAGCCAGACTAAAATTTAATCATAAATCTTGTAGCTGAAATCTATTGCTTTATGAGGTGAAGTAGTTTGAGACATATGCAGACATTTGATTTAAAGTACAAATCCTGTTTTCAGTGACTTTTATTGCAGATATACCCCCGTGGCGCGGTTTTTTGACACAATGCCGGCTGGCTAAAGCTGGGATTTTGCTGAATGGCAGCCTTAACGATGCCGTGTTATAAAGCTCTCCTTGACAGTGGTATGTGCAAGCTTTCGATACCTTCCTTTTCTGGTTGCACATATCGCCCAATAAAATGTTAACACTAATTGCGGTGCCATCACATGCCCCACACCAGTAAAGGTATTGCCTGGTACTGATCGCTAAGAAAATTTTTTTTTGTGGCAGTCCAAAACAAAAATAGCAGCCTATTTCCACCTTACTTGGTTTGGTTTCATACTTCTGCTTGAACTTGAAGGGAAAAGCCAGAAAAGCTGTACAACAAGGTAATTTTTCAGGAAGCATAAATTTAATGCACAAGCAATTTAAATGACTCTAATATCGTCATTTTGCAGCCTGTTCTACCATTATATTCGTAGATGAATACTTTCTGTTCTTGCCTCTTGGAAACTAAGAGTCAAACTTGCTTACCATGTTTCAAACTGCCTTAATAATGCTGCAAAACAAGTCAAGGCAACTTTATTCCAGACATGTAAAGAAAATCACACGGCTGATGAGTAAGGAAAAAAAAGCCGCAATATTGCGGCTTGACAACGTTCCCTTCCCCTAAACTACATCGGCGGCAGGGATAATGAAAGCATATATAGCATACATACAAACATACAAAGCACTTAGTTCACAATTTGAACATAACAAAACAGAAATCGAAAAAATAAGAACGTACGGTTTATCCACAACCGGAAAAGCAATCAACATAATATATCTTACATCATATACAAAAAGAAAAGGCATTTCAAAGCAAACACATTCCAACACAAAGAGCAATCAAGGCATCGCAAAGGCGAGGCTAGCAAAAATTATAAAAATAAAGTTTTCATCTGTTGGCTCGAAGGTAAACTAACGGAAGAGCTGGGCAGGCGAAATTGATTAAGCAAAGTAGGTAAGGCGTAGTTTAGTGTCTGAAATCCGTAATTAGTGCGAGGACGTGGAACATACCAATCTTCATGATGGCGAGTTAGATGGGAGTGCGTATTTTCGCGTAAATTGATAGTTTCTTCTAAGAACGGCATTCGACGTTCGGACAAGGAGTACAGTTGGAGGAGGCGAAAATCATAAAACGAGGAAACTTTAATTATATTATATTTTGAGTATAAAGGCCCAGAAGACGAATAAGAAGGCACATTTGCTATTGCTTTCAGCGCGGTTTTTTGTACCGTTAACAGCTTGTTTTTATTGGTGGCAGTAGTGCTGTCCCAGATTAAGTTACAATATCTTATATTGGATTCGAACAGTGCTATATACAGAAGAAGCTTGGTTCTAACAGGTAGCATATATTGCATTTTTCTAAGAATTCCAACTGTACGAGACAACTTGGTCTGTAGATGCTCAATATGAGCATCCCACAGCATGTATTCATTAAAGTAAACACCCAGCGATTTGACTACCTTAGCTATTTCTATGTCAATCACCCCCAATCTCAGAGGATTTTCTATGTTATAATTCGTGTTTTTGGCTCTGAAAAATACAGCTTTTGTTTTACTTGAGTTAACTAAGAGAATTTTTGATAGACCATAGATGCAGTTTATCCAAGACTTCATTTCCTTTTGCCACTAAGCCATTTACGTCTGAGCCAGTTAAAAAGAAAGTGGTGTCATCTGCATACAATACATATTCAGCTTCATTCTCTATATTTATTAGATCGTTAATATATATATTGAATAGCAGCGGACCCAGTAAGCTTCCCTGGGGAACTCCATGCTTAAGAGGCCTGTAAGCAGAGTGAAAATTATCGACAGTGACAAACTGTTCGCGGTTACTGAGGTAATTGGAAAATAAATTAAGCATCTTATCCCTAATACCGTATGCAGAAAGTTTTAAGAGAAGGGTAGTATGAT
Source organism: Amblyomma americanum (assembly GCF_052857255.1). NCBI lineage: Eukaryota > Metazoa > Arthropoda > Arachnida > Ixodida > Ixodidae > Amblyomma > Amblyomma americanum. Next base: position 96,997,091 of record NC_135499.1, on the reverse strand, counting down.
TTATTCTGTCAAAGGATTTTGAGAAGTCTACAAATATTCCTAAAGTGATCATTTTGTTCTCGATGTTCGTGAGAATGAATTCTTTTTGTCGGAGCAGTGCCAGTTCTGTAGGTGAGTGCTGCTTAAATCCGAACTGTTTCATTGTAATGACATATTTTTGAAGGAAATCAGACAGGCGTACAAAAATTATTCGCTCTAAGTCCTTGGAAAATATTGGCAAAATAGATATAGGCCTGTAATTATTGAGAGCACCTTTAGAACCGCCTTTGTGTAAGGCAATCACTTTTGCCTTTTTCATTTCAAAAGGGAATACACCTGTATCTAGAGCTAAGTTATAAATGTGAGCTAGAATTGGACAAATAATATCTATAACATGCATAACTGGTTGCATTTTAATTTCAAATGGGTCTTCACATTTACTAACGTTCATACGCCTGAAGGCTGACAGTACCTCCGTGTCGTCACACGAAGTAAGGAAGAGAGTATTGGACTTATAATTGTCTATGTAATCAATAGCACTAGGATCATGTCCAGAATCTACAAGAGAAACGAAGTAGTCATTGAATTTGTCAGCTAGGTCTTTACCGGTAAATGTTTCGTTATCAATAATTAAACTGCTAGGCACATTAGATTGCTCCTTACACAACAGTGTGTTTAGTCTTTTCCAAACGATCTTTTGATCTTTGATGCCATAAAATAGGTTGATGCGATAGTCATTTATCGCTTTTTTTTGGGACAGCATTTAGTTTATTCCGATGTCGTTTGAAGACTAAGAAGTCTTCTGAGTCGCGACTTTTAAGGAATTTCTGATACAGTTTTTTTTTTTAAATCATTTTAAGAATATGGGCCGTGACCAAGGGCTTGCGAGCCTTTTTAGCTGCTTTAACCGTCTTGCATGGAAAACATTCTCTATAAATTAAAATGAACTGTTCTAAGAAAAAATGGGATGCTTCATCAGCATTTTTATATTTCAGTACAGACCCCCAGTCAAACTTGAAAACAGCACTTCTGAAAGTATCTAACGTGTCACAATTAATATGCTGCATTTTCTTTTGTATTTTCATGCTAGGGTTAGTATGTGTGACATCATAAGTACAAATTGCGTAAACTGGAAGATGGTCTCTGAGGGAACTGTCAATGACTCCTGCCGATATAAGTGCAGTCGACTTGCTGACAATTAATAGGTAGAGCATTGCTGCTGACGAGGGAGTTACGCGTGTGGGCAGTTTAATGACATTTTGAAGGAAATAAGATTCCAGAAGAAGCAGCATACGAGTTCGTCGGGGGAGAATTTTCGTCTATATTAATGTTTAAATCCGCGCCTACAAAAATAGTGTAACCACAAGCATGTGCAAATTCAAGGACATTCTCCATATATTCAAAAAAGTCATCGATATTGCCGTCTGGAGGATGATAAACAACAAGAAATAGAATTCTGCCAGTGCGCACAGAAAGGATTTCGTAATGAGCTGTTGACGCAGTTATTTCATCTTCCTTCTCACAATGCATGCTATCTAACACTAGCAAGCAAACGCCCCCGCCCCGTCTACCAACTCGATTCAGGTGAAAGGTATGATAACCGCTAAAAGAAAAACCTCCATGATCGTTAAGCCACGTCTCTGTGATCATAACTGCAGTGTAATTGAATTAAAATTCGTTTAGAAACTCATGTAAAATTTTTTCTTTACCTCTTGCCGATTGCAAATTAATATGCAAAAGTGACAATGCTGATTCTTTTCCAACAGTCGCATTCAGGTCACTTGGTTTGAAGTAGCTGTTCATGATAGTTAGCAGTTTTTGTATTTAAAAGAAACACACTACAAGCAAGTGCTCTCACGAGACGAGCTTTGCCAGGTCATCCTCCACACGAACAATATGTGCGGATTCTCCATTAGTTCTTCGGACTAGAACTTTACCGTTGGTGTGCCAAGCGTATTCAAAGCCATTCTCGTTAGCCCATTTCCTGGCAACAAGGAGAAGCGACCTATTTCGCTGAGTAAGGTTCTCAGTGACAGATACCTTGGATTGCAAGTCTCTCAGTTTCTTGCATTTCTGAATCCAGTTGTCTTTCTGTTGTAGCTGAGAAAAACGAATGATTATCCCAGGTACCTCATCTGGCCTCGATGGCAGTCTGTGCAAGGCCTCAACTTCATGCAGATTCAAATTTGGAAGGTCTACTGTGCTACCAACTTCATTGATTTTCGAGAGCAAGTCTTCATTATCAGAGAACGGTACGCCATGAACAACCAAGTTGTGGCGTCTGCTACGCCATTCTAAATCATTTACTTCCAATTTGAGCTGCTGAACCTCGACATTATAATCACGGGCCTCCACAGCTTCAACTCGCTTCCGGAGTTCCTTCAGCTCTGCATCATGCCGAGCTACTGCCTGCAGTACTTCATCGTATTTGTCTGACATTAGTGTGACAGCTCTCTCGATGCCATCAACCTTTTCAGAGAGATTTTCTAGTTTTTCTAGTTTAGCATGGATTGCCGTCAAAATCTGGCGAGTGTCCATAGGTTGCTTATCTTTCCCGCTACCCGCTCCCCTAAGTCGAGATGAATAGCAGTTAGTGCACGACCATGTCTGAAAGAATGTTTCCGCTTTGTTCTTAGCCACCGCACCTGTCACCCCAGAACACTTGCCTAGATGATACGAACCAGCACATACCGAGCACTGCATAAAACGACCTTGAGCTGAGAGCACTTTTGAGCATTCTGCAGAGTCGTTGTCAGAGCCAGACATGGTGAAATACAGGAGGAGTTCAAAAACAACATATAACCACAAAGAACGCTGAGTGTTGCACGCTCGGCAGCGGCGGGAGCAGAATAAAAATCAACAGGTGAAGTAAAATAAAAAACTAACCTGCAATAGACGACAGAACAGTCTTCAGCACATCCGCTCCATGTCACCGCCGCTGCCGATGTGAGTAAAGTGGGCGTGTCGGCCAAAGCGCGATAAGTTGAAGAAAACAGCAGCGTAGTGGCGCCAGTGGTCGTGGCCTGCTTGTATCGCTACTCGTCCCGTGCACCTCGAAGATAGGCTGCAGCGCTCGGTGTCCCGTTAGAAACAGAGCTGCCGAAGATCCTTTCCGGCTTTTGGCAAAGGTGAAGCGATGGGAACTGCAATAGATGACAGAACAGTCTTTAGCACATCCGCTCCATGTCACCGCCGGTGCCGATGTTTACCCTCCATGTACACACCGCGCTGTGCATCTTAAGTGTTCCATTTTTTTTTTCACGTAGTCAAGGACTGTACTAGCATTCTTGCCAATGCAGTTCACGACGATAATCTTTTGCACTTCAAGTGCTTCTTTGATCAAATAATATATGAGCTGCACAGGAGCTTGGTTTTCATTACAGGCAGGGGCTCTCTTATTGTAATGTTGTAATGTATTGTTACAGAACAACTTAGATTTGTCCTCAGCATTCTTTCAGACTTTTGCCGACATTGCAACGCCTACACATGGCACGGTGGCCTTCATTGAACTGTGGACATCGTGTTTTTAGCGTGCATAGAGAGTTTAGGTTGTTTATTTTAATGCACAGTAAAGTAAACTACTTCGAAAGTGAACGCAATTCATGAAGCATTACTCTCCTGCAGTGCACATTAGTGCCATCACATGGTCTTCATTGCATCAGTGTATTATGTAAAAGTTGCCTAACCACATTGTGATATACCGCATGAAAAAAAAACAGCCCTAATATGTGTGTGATAAGGAGTGTACACAGTGAAGGTTATACACTTGCACACCAGGCAACAAACATTGCTGAAGCCTGTTGTAGGTTCCTTATTGTAGCAGTGCTGGTTCACTCTGGCGTCACGCTGACAGCGACCTAGCATCATCCCCTATTACTTCACCCTCCTGTCTCTCAATTAACCCGTTTCATATCGGCAATAAATGCTGTTCTTCACTGACTGGCGCCCTGCTCACATGATGGCAGCGGTCCATAGTCGGCATGTCTACGCCAGCGTCCCTTCCAGCGTCTCTTCATCCGCCACCGAAGCCCTTGAACACATCAGGCAACGCTTGGCTAGGATGGCAAGCGTGGAAGAGTGAGCTCACGTTGTTTTCTACTGCTACCCAGCTGAACAAGCAGAGCAAAGAGGTGCAGGCAGCCACACTGCTAGTGACGGGTTGTGAAGAAGCTAGAAAATCGTACAGCACGTTCAAGTTTGAAGCAGGAGAAGACAAAAAGGACGTCGGGGTCCTGCTAAAACAGTTTAAGGATTTCTGTAAGCCCAAAACCAACCAAACATTTCACAAATTCCGCTATGGCTCGAGAAACCAAAAGGAAGGCGAAAGATTCATTGAATGGCTGACAGAGCTACGAATACTAGCAAAGAACTGCAAATTTGGTGAGCTAGAAGACCGTATGTTGTGCAGCCGCATTATTTTGGGCATTCGGGACAGAAAATTGCAGCAAAAGTTGGTCTTTGGGAACCCGTCCTATCAGAAGACTGTCGAAATCTGCCGCACCCTAGAACAAGGGAAAGAATAGTTCCGCGAGATAAGCGAAGCGGCAGGAACCACCCATGAAATGAGAGTTCATGTCGTAGGTGCTAAAAATGACGACTGCAATAGATGCGGTTATCAGACGCACTGTAGCGGAATATGCCTCGCGAACGGTAAATCTTGCAAGAAATGCGGCAGGCGGAACCACTTCGCAGAAGTATGCAAGTCGTAGCCGCATTCACGAGGTGCAATTCAGAGAAGAACATAATTGCAGGAGCTGCATGTAGAAGACGGGATTACTTCTTAGAAGCTTTGACAGTGCACACACTGACGGCAGACAACTGGAGTGCGATTGTGGACATTGAAGGGACACCAATGAAGTGCAAATAATACACGGGAGCAAACTGCTGCGTTATTTCAAGAAAGGACGTTAAAGAACTGGCAGATAAGACAGAACAGACCTGCCTGGTCACGCTTACGGCATTTCTTGGACACAAAACCACTTCCCGCGGGAAAGTACGGTTGTTGTTTTCTGCAAACGACAAAGCTCACGACGAAACATTTTTCATTGTGGAGCAAGACGCTCCGGTAACACTGAGTGGTACAGCAGCCCAACGTTTCAGGTTTACCAGACGCTTGCAGAGCATTCAGCACGACCAACTCTACCCACCAGCAGAGCCATTTGCAGAAGTCTTCAAAGGCTTCTGGTTCTGCAGCTAAATGACTTCGAGTACAACATGAAGCTGAAGCCTGGTGCCGGGGTGTCATCGTGCCAGCTACAAGAGTTCTGGTGGCCTGTTAAGACAAGGTGAAAGCAGAACTACAGCGCATGGAAGAGCAGCGCGTCTTAACAAAAGTAAACGAGCCTACTGACTGCTCTAGTTTCATGATCACAGTAGTGAAAAAAGGTCAAAGTATGCATTTGCCTCGATCCAAGAGAGGTAAACAAATCGCTTTTGCAAGAAAAATACCCTATGCCGACAATGGAGGACGTATTTCTGCGACTTTCCGGGGTTGTGTTTTTCTCTACTTTAGATGCCGAATCAGGATTTCGACAGATTAAATTGGGCGAGGCAAGTTCAAAACTCTGCACGATGGGCATGCCGTACGGCTTCCACCGGTTTCTTCGCATGCCGTTCGGAATCGCCTCAATAAAGCAGCTATAAACCGCTTGTTAGAAGGATTACCTTGCGTGGTGGTAATTATGGACGACATATTGCTCTGGGGAAGAACTAAAAAGGAAAACAACTACCACTTCACAGTCCTGTTGACTCGCTGTCAAGAAAACAATCTTAGGCTGAGCCTGAAGAAATGCGCGTTTTCGCAGCCCCAAGTGCGTTACCTGGGCTACATCTTCACTGCAGAAGGCCTGCGAGTAGACCCACAACGAGTTCAAGATATACTACTAATGCCAGCGCCCAAGAACAGTAAGGAGGTACAAGTATTTCTTGCCTTGATTATTTTTGTGCAGTGGTTCATTCCTAGCATGTCTGATGTGACTGCCCCGTTCCGAACATTCCGCAAAACATTGCGTGGACCGAAGAGGAGGAAAGAAGTTTTAAGAGGTAGCGGCAGTCTTTGGTAGAAGCACCTGTGCTATCGTACTTCAACCGGAGTAAATCTACCATCCTCTCAGTCGATGCCAGCGAACTGCGAGTTGGCGCGCTTCTTATTCAAGAAGGCCGCCCTGTCGCTTTTTCGCCTCGGTCGCTCACAGGCGCACAACAGTGCTGTGCGCAAATTGAAAAAGAGACGCTTGATATTGTGCACGGTTGCACGAAATTCCACGATTATATTAACGGCCAGCCAGGAGTAACCGTTGAGACCAATCACCGCCCTTTGATGCCGATATTCAAGAAGCAGTGGCATCAGTGTCCTCTTCGATTGCAACGCACGAGAGTAACCCTGCAGCGCTATCCTATCAATGTTATCTACAAACCGGGCAAATAACTATTTCTCGCAGAAGGTTTGTCGCAGTTTCCCAGCAAAGAGTGCATGGCGGAAGAGAAAGAGCAAATTCAAGCGAATGTGCTAGATTTCGTTTCTGCTTCAAATGAACGTCTCGGAGACCTCCTTACTGCAACCGATGGCGATCCTTCTCTGCTCCAGCTACGTGTATATGCGGAAACAAGCTGGCTGGACGACAAGCGTGATGTCCCCGAAGCCGTCCGCCCATACTGGTCATACCGGGAGGAGATTCACACCCAGGACGGCCTCTTATTTCGCAGTAACAAGGTAATCATACCACATTTGAAGAGAGCAGAAATTTTGTGTCCTCTTCACGCCGCACATACGGGAGCGGATAAAATGAAAGAGCGGGCGAGAAGTGTCATGTTTTGGTCAAGCATCTATGCAGATATTGACCTGTACTCCAAAGCTTCCAAAATCTGCCAAACGCATCAACCACGCATTGCGCAGATGCCCCTTTTGAGCCACGAAGTACTTATCTTGCCGTGGGAAGCCGTGGGAATGGACTTGTTCTTTTACGGTGGCAGGCAGTATGCCATAGTCGTTGACTTCTATGCATTCTTCTTTGAAATACGCGAATTCCAACATGTGACAGCGAAACTGCTCAAATCATGGTGTGCGGAAATTTTCGCTGTTCATGGACTGCCCTTAAAGCTTTGCAGTGATAACGACCCACCGTTCAATAGCGCAGAATTCCAAGCATTTCTAGCCACGCTAGGTGTTGCACACGTCACCTCGAGCTCTTATCATCCGCGCTCTAACGGAATGGCTGACAGGGCAGTCCAAGAGGCTAAGATGGTGCTGAATAAGTGCTCGTGTGGGATGCCAGACTTCCAAATGCCTTTATTCGAGTGGCGCAATGCCGCCAGGGATACTGTGGTGAAGTCTCCTGTGCAGAGGCTTATGGGAAGGCAGACGATAACTCTGCTCCCGGTACCGGCACAACACATGGTTCCAGAGATGGTGCCCAGCAGAACCGTGCACAGCAGACTCCAGGAAACTCACCAATGCCAGAGAAGCTACTGCAACCGTGGCTCCAGACACTTGCCTCCCCTATCGCAGGGACAGCAGGTAACTGCGTACGACACGCTTCATCGGACCTGGGCACCTGCTATCTTCCTGAGGCCAGCGGAGACACCGCGTTCCGCAATCCTGAAAACGGAAGACGGCCGGGAGATCAGGAGGACCCGGAAGCACATACGCGACGTAACCCCTCGGCCAGACGATCCTCCAGCGTCTGGCGACCCAGACGTCGCACTCGACCCCTCAGAGCTACGGCGAAGTACACGACAACGTCTACAGCCATGCCGTTACCCACTGCCGGAGAGACGTTAAACTATTTGTTTAGGAAAACAAAGATGTAGCAGAGCTGAGTGACTCTGACGTCACGCTGACAGCGACCTAGCATTGTCACCTATTACGTCACCCTCCAGTCTCTTCACAAACCGGTTTTCTATCGGCAGAAAACGCTGTTCTTCACTGACTGCCGCCCTGTTCACAGTGGAGTGCACAGGGCTTGCCAAAACCAATACACATCCAGTGTTATCATGCAGCATTTATGAACCTTTTGCCAGAATACCACTGCTTGTGTGTGATGATGCCTCTCTGAAATATTGTGCTAAAGGCCACGTTAGCCTTGCATTTCTTGCATTCTTTGTGTGTTATCTTACGGCTGTCATGCTTGTGCTTTTTTATTGTCGTGTTGCTCTTCTTCCTTCTTAATTGTGGTGCTTGCAACTTCACAGTTCTTTTTATTCTGCTTTGATTCCTTCGCCTCACCCTGACACATTTTCATGCTTAATGTGCCACGTGCACTAGGTAAGGCGTGTGTATGTGCACATTAAGATATCAACTAGTATGAAGCGAATAAAGCAAGTGTCTTGCACACTGCATGAAGCTGTTTGTAATATGGCACAACCCTCCACCTTCTCTCTCCACCTCTGTATTCGTCCCGTTTTCTACGGTTGAGTAGCATATGTGAATACTTTTTTTCCATGTGACCTCTTCACCTTTCCAGACATTAAACTTTTCTCTCTTACTAGGAATGTTGCTGCATTAAAAGGAGCTTGCTGTTGCTGCAGCAGGTGCATAACGGTAGCCTTATAATAAATGAATCACTGGGCTCTGCGTGAGAAGTTTTGTTTCTCATTCTGCATTGTGGTGTTAACTTCCATCAAACGACCAGTCATCATCATCATCAGCCTGAATACGCCCAATGCAGGGCAAGGGCCTCTACCATGTGTATCCATTAAACTTCTCCTTTGCCAGCTGCACCCACAGCGCCCGCTTTTTCTCGGCCGATATACTATCATCGGGCGTGAGGGCCAACGCTCGGTGATTCAGCATAAAGTTGAACAGAGCTTCCAGTTGAATAGCGCCGCAGCGCCGTGCCGCTATCGCCTTCACTGCTTCCGTCTGGAGAGTCCATTTTTATTCTGGCGCGATTTCGTGCTTCTGTGAATGGACAGAGGTACAGAATTTTCAGTTAAGTTGTCTTTATTACAGTTTTTTCATGCGACGAAGTTAAGTTTTAAAGGGGTAAATTTTCAATATATATACTTGTTTTGCCTTCATTTTATGGGTGCACGAAGACTCTCCCCCTTGTCGCCGCATGTGCTGGTGAAGCGACAGTCAGGGACCGCCAAATAATCCTCAGTCATAGCGTTTTTCGCGCTCTGCCGCCAAGTTTCGTCACTTCCTGCGGGCATAGCAGCGGCAGCGTCGCGAAGAACATCGCTTCACGCAGTTGCCGCTCAACTATCCTCACTATTCTTGCGACTAATTGCGTCGCGTTAAGAACCAACGCCAGATCCATATATTCCTTCGCTGGCCAACGCAAACGTATGGGCTGATAAGCTGAGGCCGCAACGCATTTCCCTGTTTCGTTCATCGGCTGTAAACCACGCGTACGCGACGGAGATGCTCGGCTTAAGGCACGCTTTAAGACATCGGTGTTTTTTGAATTTGGCGCCAAGAAGCAGACGACAGTATCGATTGTTGTCATACTTTTGAAGCGAAAAGCTTCACTACGCTAGTCAACACCGCGCTTCGCGCGAGCCGGCGTATGTCGGAGCACGAGTGACGTTACGCACGGTGCAGGTGACCCCCGCCGACTCCGTCGCCTGACCTTTCGCTGCTGTTTCTGTCTCTCGCTCCCTAGACCTTACTGCGCAGGCGCCACTAGTAGCACCAAGCCAAAGGTGTTCCGCCGCTGCGCGACTTTCCTCAAAATCCAACTTTCAATTTTCAATTTTCTCTTTCTTCTTTCCCTCCCTCCTTTATCTCTTCCTTTACGGCGCGTTTCGGGTATCCATCGATATATGTGCCACGGTTACTGTGCCATTTCATATCCCCAAAACCCAAACGAAACAAGTTAGCCGACGACGTTTATAGAGTTCATTGCCGTTGACAACTTTGCAAGGGCCGTTCATTTTCTCGAAAGGAAAAGCGCACAACCGGCTCCGTGGGTCAGTGGAGAGCTCAATCTCGCTTTCATGTACGTGGCGTTGGTTCCCAACTGCACAAGCCTGCTTTGATTGCGTTCCGCAGAATGGATAGGCAGCGCGCCCTCCCTGCCACCCTGCGAGGGGGCATGCAGTTAATGGTTGATCGCGAGAGATTCACCAAACGAGCGCTCCGGCCTAGCTATTACTCCAGTGCCGCATGTCAGCCGGAATGCTGTCAGAGCTAATGCACTCAGGCCACATCTCTCTCTCTCTCACCACCGCCACATGTATCAAAGAATGAGGCGTCCGCATATCCAGAGAGCCAGTTATGCGCCTTTACTTTGCTCAAAATCACCGCTGTTTAGAACATTGTCAACACCAACGCCAAACAACACAGTGAACGCCGACATCCTTCGCTTTGTATATCCTCGATTAGCTGAGCTAATACACATTTTCTTTCTTTTCCACTTTCGTCATGCGATTCTGCGTTTACGAACCTTGCCACCTCCCCGATGTACGCGTCACGGGTACGCCTCGCTCAGGGCGGATCGGCGTATATCGAGAATAGGGCCCCTGGTAGAGGCGCTTGGATTGATTTGGATGTAGGACTAACGATTCATGACGCGGGTAATGGCGATGCCAATGGCCGTTAGGCTGCCCAGAGTCAAGAGAGTTCTAATTATTGTTCTGGCGGTGGTGGTAGTGGCTTTATTAAATATAATAGTAAAAAGGAAGGAAAAGATTTTTGCTAGCCCCTGCATCTGCCATCGATACTGAAGCACCTGAGCTGGGGCAGCGGAAATAAAGGACAGCAGGCTGAATGGAGAAATGAAATGAAAGAGGAGAGGGGACAGGAATAGAGGACAGGGGGAGAAGTAATATGTACAAACTATTATCACAATAAGAAATGTGTCCAGGTTGTGCGCGTGATTAGTTCATTTTAGAGGAATTAAATCACACACGCGCACAGCACTGTGTTGGTTACAACTAGAGTGGGGCGTCCAGTTATTAATCGTTCAAGGTAGAACTCGCGGAGCGTTCGGTCACTGCGTGTAACTACCTGACGGAGAACAGACGGGACGTCAAGCCCGTGTGTTCGAGGAATGCACAGAGGCTCACCAAAGTTCGCTCACGAGTGCGCGCACTGCCCTGCGGCCACAATAGCGTCTTGATGGAGTCTGGTAGTATGCCCTGCGCCCTATAGGCCGCGAGCATATCGCGACGAGCATCGGCAAACGCGGGACAGCGAAGGAGCAGATGTTCTAGTGTTTTATTGTTCTAGCTTTGAAATCGCCGCGCTTGTGGCTGTGGGTCTAAATTGAAAAAATTATTCAAATAATCGTGTCGTACATGCATTCGCACACATATAAAATGGGATGAAAGCGTGTAATAGTTGACTGCTTGAAATAATTACTTCCTGAAAATGCAGGACTGCGAACGCAGGAATAAATAAAATCCAAAGGTAACAATTTCAGTTTGTTCATACCCTCAAAAACAAACATATCTGTTTCTGGTAATTTGTTAGCACATTTCCAAAACGTTCAATGGGCTGTAAGAACATCATGCATATTAGAATATCCTCTCCACTTAGCATGCGGAGGATATTTGAGTCCAATAGTCGCCTTAAGATGCAGAGGATATCGATACATGGACAATGGACGTTAAGACCATTTGTTGATATCCTCTTAATATTCAAGGTTTACTGGGATATGGCGTGTGCTCTAATGTTCCGCTTCTCCACCGTGGTGGCCTATTGCAGAACCACGAGCTGCTCCACGAGTTTGTGCTGAGGTACATATGCTGCATCCGCGCATTGCGGTCTACACGCGTTCGTTGGAACGCTACTGAGCGTTCTATGCGACGCCGGTTGCAGCGCTCGCGTTTCAGACCGCGTTGCTGATGGCGTTCGGTGCAACCTTCTCCCCCCTTGCCCGTGCTTATAAAAAGGCCGTGAAGGTAGCGTTTGGTGTTAGTACTGTCCGACCCCTCGATCTGTGTGCGAGCTGTCACAACGTGGCCGAGGATACACGTCATCAATCTCAAGTTCCCTCCTTCTAGAAGGTAAGCTATAATCAACGTAATTTTCATCTTGTGCAAAAAGGCCCTCAGGGTTTTGTGTCAAGAGGTTGTAATAATGTGCGGTAGTAGAGAAGCCGGCACAAGGTGTGCATGTGTTGCACAGGGTCGTCAAACATATTTGCGAATGCGGCCCCGCGTGGCCGCGCTCTGCGGAGCGTCAGAGCATCTAAACAAAGCGGTGCAGGCGCTCAGTGGCCCTGAGGAGTGCTTCGTGTCGTCTGCGACGGTGAAGAAGAGCACTGTGCTTGCATTGCAGTGAAGCGCACCAGACTGTGTGGAGACAGCGTCCGAGCCCACCGACACGGCGTTGAGGGAAAGCGCACCTATCTCATTGCAGCGCGTTGTCTTCGCTTCGGCCTGCAACTCAGTGGCCTGTTTTCTCAGTGCCACGATGCTGGTGAAATATATCTGTTGCTGGAAACTTATAACCCTTTCCTGCTAGTGCAAAAACAGCCGGAGAAATGACATTTTTTTCCTGGGAGTATTTTTTTTGTGTGGGCCTCCGAACTAACCTCCATGATCAAAGAATGAAAATATTTACTTCGTTATGTTCAAACTGAACCCACACATATGTGTGGTCTGGGCTTTTATTAGTACGACTTGCAGTACAGTAAAAGAAATGAGTGCATGCGAATTTGCACCCCCTAAACTCTGGTATGGAAAGCTTTAAAGCAATTGCTATCGCTTGTCAGACAGCGATACAGCGCGTGCGACTTCCTCACAAGTTTCCTGGCAGCCTGCAACACCTAGCATTCTAGATGGTGTCAACCATTTTTTCCAGAAAATGGTCAAAACCATCTGTATGCTTGTCAACTCCAGGAATTAATTGCTGCTACGTACACCTATGGCTTTGTCAGCGTGCGCGTCATCAAGTCAATCTGCGTCACCACTACCAGACCTGCACTGTTTTGGTGATGGACAGATAGGTACTTCACCGATAGCCAGGCGAAAATCCACTAGCTGTATAACCTTATTTTAAACAATATTACCAAGCGCCAATATTGCTCCTCGCAAAAAAAACGACGTCAAAGTGCTAGCGGCTTGCCTTCGATGGCTGCGTTCGGGAGCTACCATGCAGCTTGCGTCCCTGGTCACATCGGCAAAAATAAAAAAAATAATGTGTATTAGCTCACCCAATCCAGGATATACAAAGCGAAAGATGGCAGCGTTCACTGTGTTCATTGGCGTTGGCGTTGACAATGTTCTAGACGGCGATGTCTTTGATGAAAGGAAAGGCACATAGCTGTACCCTGGATATGCGGACGCCACATTCGTGCTTTGAAACATGTGGCGGTGGTGAGAGCGAGCTGTGGCCTGAATACATTAGCACTGACTGCGTTGTGGCTGACATACGGCACTGCAGCAATAGCTAGGCCGCGGCGTTCATTTAGTGATCAATCTCTCGCGATCAGCCATTAACTGCAAGCCTACTCCCAGGGTGGCAGGGAGGGCGCGCTGCCTATCCAATGTGTACGGAACGCAATCAAAGCAGGCTGTTGCAGGTGGACACCAACGCCATGTACATAAAAGCGTGATTGAGGTTTTCACGTACTCACGGTGCCGGTTGTGCGCCAATCCTTTCGTGAAGATTAACGGCCTTTGCATAGTTGTCAACGCCAATGAACGCCATCGGCTCACTTGTTTTGTTTGGTTTTTGAGGCAAGGAAATGGCACAGTAACTGTCTCACATACCTCGGTGCACACCCGAACCGCGCCGTCTCGAGTCCTTCGAATGCATCCATCTGTCTTACGTTCGGGTTCTCCCGGCAGCCATGTTGGTGTCCCGCTGACAGACAGCAACTACTGGTGAGTGAGCTTGACCTGTTTGCCTCGATAACTATTACACATTTCACCCGCAAATTAACAGATCGACTTTCCGCTATAGCGATTGCTGCGAAATCAGTTCCAGGTTTATTTATCGGCTTCTTGTAATTTTTTCCCGCAAAAATAGGAGCCGCAGCCCGCGCGTGTCCCGTCATTGTGCCATTGGCTCGGGTCCTTCAATGCGTCCCTTCCTAGGTTCATATTCTTCCCGCAGGGATGTTAGTCTGCCGCTGATAGACAACTACTACTGGTGAGTGAGCTCGGCCTTGTGTCAAAGCACGAATGAGGAGTCCGTATATCCAGTGAGCCAGTTATGCGCCCTTCCATTCCTCAAAGACATCGCCGTCTAGAACATTGTCAACGCCAATGAACACAGTGAACGCAGACATCTTTCGCTTCGTATATCCTGGATTAGCTGAACTAATCCACATGAATTTTTTACTTTGTTATTTTTTTTAGCTGGAGGAACAGGGTCACTACGTGCCGTGGTGGCCGAAACGCGCAAGGCACGTATGTCGGTGCACGTAACCCTAGGTGCATGGTCTAAATTAATCCGGAGCCTTTCACGTGGATCCTTTGTAGCCCATGTGTCGCTGGGGATGTTAAAACCTTAAAACCCCATGATTGAATTCACAGTGTTTTTCTTTTCCAACGATGTTGTTGCTCTAGGGAACGCTTCCGGTGAGCGTGTTGAGCAAAAGCAACGCGTGCTGTGGATTTTATCGCCGTTTCTCTTGTCTGTTAACCTGATCGTGCTCGGCCAGCGCCTCCTCTGAAAGGATAAAGGAGGCGCTGGTTCGGCGTTTATAGCAGAAGCGCTCAAGATTTGTTCAGTTACAAACGCTTTCCGCTAATGCTTAACGTGTTCTTGAGGAGCGGCCGTTGGAGAAACGCGCCGCTCGAAAAATACACGCGGACGCGGCTCAGCTCATCATATTCGATGACCGCTGTAGAACGCTTAGCATTTATTTTTTATTAGTTTCTAAATTTTGCCACCCGCCGCGGTAGCTCAGTGGTTAAGGCGCGGCTATACTGAGCCGGAGTACCCGGGTTTAAACCCGACCGCGGCGGCCGCATTTCGATATAGGCGAAACGCAAATGCGCCACGTGCTGTGCGATTTCAATGCACTTTAATGATCCCCAGGTGGTTGAAATTATCCCGGAGCCCTCCACCACGACACCTTTCTTCCTTTATTAGTCCCTCCTTTATCCCTTCCATTACGGCGCGGTTCCGGTGTCCACTGAGTTATGAGAGACAGTTACTGCGTCATTTCCTTTCCACAAAAACCAATTTTGAAATTAAATTTTGTCTGCGGATGGCGGGGCACGCAGTAATCAGGCAGTGAGTGGCGAACAACGCAGCGCACATCTAAAGCGCGTTAACCACGAAGGCCTGCGTTCAAAATCTCGTCGTTGGCCCCGAATTATATAATTTGGTCATACTGCACAAGCCGCTGCAAAATAATGGCAACGTATTCCTTGGGTCCGTAGTCTTGGGGTGCCACTTCAAGCTTCGTCGACACAACTCCAGCTGATGTGAGTCCTTAACGTCTATTTCCTTTGTTCGACTGGACTGAGCGTCGCCCTCCAGCAGGAATCAAAATGATTCATTACAGCGATGTTCCGTTTCATGTGGCATGCTCATCGGCATTGTTCTTTTGATGGAGTTTTTTTTTCTTCAAATTTTCATGGTTGCCTTGGCGAGCACAGTTCGTACTCGGTGGTAACCACGGTGCGAAGGCATCACTTCGAAATCGATGAACATCGGGAAGTAGATCCGAATTACAGCATAAATTGAATAATCAAATGAATATATAGAAAGCCTATACTGTCTAGCTACGAGTATTTTGAATGGAAACCTCGAAATTAATGTTGAGTGCTTCATTCCAATAGCTGTCGTCCGTGGACACGTTCTCTTCACTGCGCACAATATGGTGTCTCCTTAGAACGGGCTTGCGATATCCCAGTTCTACAATCCATTCTCATCGACACAAAATACAGCCAAGCGGTCTTAATTCATGGCATAATGAAGGGACAAGTAGAAGGATAGGGCCAAGAACATAGTAGTTTTGTGGGGAACAAAAAATATCTTTAGTGACATGAATCGCAAGTCCACGACAGCGGCGTCCACTTTCCCGACGGGCAGAGAGCGCATTTCGGCAACGGTCAGACACGAGGCCTAACGGAACCAAAAGAGTTTTACGCTTCATAGTAGACTGGGAAGTCAGCGTTCATAAAAACCGTAACTTTTCATTTTTTTTTTCTTCGAGGAATACTCCAGAGTTTTCTGGAAATGTCTCACCACGCGGTAAAACCGAAACTCAACAAGTAGCCGCCACCTGCGTTCATACTGAAGCGGGGCCGGCCTTCTCATTAGTTGGTACCAAACGTCGCTGTAAGGAGGTTCACGACTGCCAGCAGAGCACTAAGGTACACTCCTCATTTATCCCCTAGATGATTAGGGTGGTGTCAATTATTATGCACGAAAAGCTACTCAGCCACCTGTAACGACGACTAACGCAACAAGCCCGGACGCCACAGACGAAGAGCTACGATCACCATACTGAAGCAGATATGTTCCCTATCGTCACATTTCATCATGAGTGCCACCGTTTTCCACGCAGATGGCAAGAGCCAGGGGGGGCAATTTCTGAGTATGTTACAGCTCTGCGGGACTTAGTGAACGCGTGATACTATGCCGCGTCTGACCTTGCGACCAGTTCATTATGGGAGTGGCGTCTTTGAGAGTCCGTGAAACACTATTGGTACCGAGATAATCAGTGATGTTATAGACGGGTGTCCGCATTGCGACGCATAATAAATAGTGGCGGACGCTCCGATGTTTGACTCAGTAGTACAATCTTGTTGAGAGGACATATGCAACGCCGTCCGCATCAGAAGTGCGTCTGGCGACAAGTCAGCAGACATAGTGAAGGCAACAGAACAACTGCAACCAAATCAGTATGTGTGGTTTAGATGGTTTCCATTCTTGATTAAGTTGAGTGGATTGTTTTGCCTTTTTAGGTGTGCACTTTGTAATTGGCCTATATAGGTGTCATGAGACTAAATATGGGTGTCTTCGCCTAATAAGCGTTCTTTCTTCTACCACTCGACCAGTGAGCTTTGTCTCCCTCCCTTTGAGGGCTTAGCCCCCACCACACTTTCTTTTTTTTTCTTCGATAAAAGTTATTCGCTCTCGCCGTCTACAAAGGGGAGACAAAGAAGCGAGCCGGATCATGAGGTGAGCAAGCGAAAAGGTAGTAGTGGAACACGGCAGCATTTCGATGGAAGCCAAACGCTAAGGAGCGCGTGTGCTGTGCAATGTCAGTGCATGTTGAGGATCCCCAGGAGGTTGAAATTATTAAGGAGCCCTCTATTTCGGTACATCTTTCTTCCTTTCTTCTTTCACTCCCTCCTTTATCCCTTCTCTTACGGCGCGGTTCCGGTGTCCACCGAGTTATCAGAGACAGTTACTGCGCCATTTCATTCCACAAAAACCAATTTTCAATTTTTACAACAATAGGAGGATAGCGAGGCTCTCGGGGACTCTTTTCATCATGGCTTGAAGCTCTCTCAGGTTCCTGGAACTTCGCTGTTTAAGTGGTCCTTTCATCGCCCCCCAAATCCCCTTTCTTCACGCTTGAAACTCCTTCGGTCGGCTCGAGAGGGTGAACGCGCCAGCAGAGGGTGCATGGAGGTGCGCTAGGCCGTACCCTTAGGATGTGTCCATCGAGTTGGGGCTTTACTCGCCACAGCTTTGCACTTCGCTCCTTCACGTGCCGACCGAGGAGCGCGCTCTTCGCGATATTTTTCGGGTATAACTAAAGGACTTGTGATACGGCTGCATTGCCAGCTCGCCATCCCTCCACGTTTTCCATGCGAGACAGCACGCGGAATATCCTTGTTTTGAAGCGAAAAGCTTTACTAAGCCCGATTTTTGAGACGCCAGCGGGGCCGCAAACATGACCTTGATTGTAGCTAGAGGTCAAACAAGGAATTTACGCCTGTTTCACGTATCCTGGTGGGCACGCGAACTGCGCCGTAAGCGAAGTAAAATCAAGGTTGGTTTTAAGAAAAGAAAATGACGCCTGCCTCACATTGCGCCACATCTACCCCCCACCAAAACAAAGCGAATTTTTCAATTTGGCTGTCTGAAATTTTCGGCAGGCTTTGGGCGTCGTTTGCAATCGGATTTGGTTCCATATCTCCGCATACAACGAGCACTAATATAGTTGTAAATATCACCGAAGCTATATTAAATATTTATGCTGTCTTGTGTGAGCGCCTTCAATGTCGTTTGGATGAAAAGAAGATGCTTAACAAATAAAAAAATGTGATAACCGCCAATTGCTCGTCCACAAACGTAGCCAGGGAGATGCAGCTTTGCGCTTTCGACCAGGGTTAACCGGACCTGAACTACCAGCATTTTTTTCTTTTCTTGACAGCCCCGTACAAAAGCAGGTCTGTTCGAACTTCGAAAGCAATAACGATCTCGTTTATTGCATACCATCCGCCGAATGTCACGAGATATCTTCTTTACCTCCAGACCTAAAAATGCACGACAGCGAACGACGGAAAACTGAAGATGCTCTCTGGCGGTAAGTGTCGTGCCATACCACGTGGCGTGTTCTGCTATGAAAAGGCGTTGAAAGGCGAAGCAAAATACGGCTAGAGAGTTGAAATTCAAAAAAAAAATTTTCGCCTTAAAATAAAATAACTCGATAAAAATTTCACAAATGAATGGCAATAAACTGTTCTACGTAAACCGCCATCGTTTTTATTTTTACTTACAACTCCTAAGGGTGAAAGTAACGAATGTTTGGCTGAAAACGCACTTTGTGCAACTTTATTATTTTTTTTAATTCGATGTACGCAGTTTAATCCTTGTAACATTTATTACAGATACCAGACATCTAGAGAAATAAAACGGCGGTTTCTGAATTTTCGAGAGCAAGCTGATATTTATAACAAAAAACGACGAAAATGGTGCATTTTTTTACTTCGATTTTTAAATATACCGTATAAACTGCATGTTTTGAATTATATCGAAAGCCAGGATCTGTGCAAATGTCAATGAAAACAATTCTTAAGTGTTTTACAAAAATTTCAATTTTTTAGTAATTATTGAGCAGCGCCTGCTTTGTCGCCTTTTCTAAATATTCACACCGCCCTCACCTCAAGAAATTTTTTTTTTCGGCAAAAGTGTTTCAGAGTTTCATTACGCACATTAGGATAAGTTTCCATGATTTTTTAGAACAAATTGGAGATGGTCGAGCGCAACGTCAGGGATGTTTGGCGTGCAATGACCCCATGCAACTGACGTGGATAGCGGAGAACGACTTCATTTTATGTGCGTGCGGTGTAAGGCGGATGAGATACTTTGCTGCACCTGCTAATCTATGTGGAGACCGATAAAATCAGTGTCATTCTTCTTGACCACAGTTCTCTCATAATGAGTCTCGCGGGAAACTGTTCGCAGACTGCGCCACTCTACATCCATTTTTATTAAAAAACTGATAAACATCATCAACACTTGGCATAAGTTAGAAAGAAATCAGAATATGTTTAACTCATCACGAAATTTTGCTTTATATCGATGTCATTGACTCCAGCATTAAGCGGGCTGTGTGACGATGCATTTGGAAGCTCAAGCGATCACTCACAGGACCCTATTCATAGAGCGTTGTAATAGCCTGCCAGGCTGGTCGCTTTTTCTGGTGCTGGATCCACTCTGATTCCGGATAATATAAAAGAGCGAAGCCAGCAGTCCCCGAAACTGAGGTTGCTGATCGGCGAGAGGGTACTGCATTTCGATGGATGATGCAATGCCGTTATGCCTAAGGGCTGTGCGATGCGCGTGCACGTCAAATACCGCTTGGATAATAATTATCAGAGGCCTATACGCGTCTCACATAGCGAGATTCGCTTTGGTAAGCCTCATAACCGAACATTAGCTTTGGTAAGCCGCATTACTGAACACAACTGCAGATGACGATTCATTCCTTTGCGAAAGGGCCTGAGACGCTATTAGCATTCAAGTTGACATGATTCTGTAGACTCAAATACGTTCGCAGATATTGACATTGAGCTTGCTGCTCTTGCACGTGAAGTCAATAAAAAGACGTCATCTGACCCGAAAGTGGGAGCATTTGCCGAATACATTGAAATGCTTGGGCAGATTACCAGCAAATTATCATCAGCCTGACTACAGAACGAACGCCTTATTACGGGCTGGATTTTATACAACCCGGCCACTGACGTGGCACAGTGATATTGCCGATGAAGGCACGAAGGAGTTGATGATGAAGTTGTAGATATTTCAACTCTCCCCCTCTTACACGTCCAGACGCACAGGTGGCCGCCGCTGTCGGGTTGCTCTTTCTTCTATCTCTAGTCTTGTATTTATCTCTAGGCACATCTATCTGTAATGTGTATCTGTCTCTAGCCTGCACAATAAACCCCCTGGGTGAAACGCAGCACCTTGTGTTTTCAGTTAATACTCGTTACATCGTTTCCAACCCCAAAGACAGTCCCGAATACAGCTACGACTATAAAATATTTCTTGTAAAGGGACTAGATTATGTTTCGTATTAACTTTTTTTATGTATAAATCCTCACAAGCAGCTGAGAAACAACTTCAAAAATATAGGCCGTGGTGCCAAGTCATCTTTTTCTTTGTTACTTATGTAAATGTCTTGAAATGTTGGCGAAGCTGGTTTTTTTGTGAGCTTGTATGTCAAAAATAGTTCTGCATTTACTTCTTCTGACTAGTTTCATCTGCACGTGATGATGTGTAGTGCTTTAGTAAAGGCTAAACATCCGTTCGACTGAAGGTGCTAATATACCAATCCAATCGCATTTTTACCTACGCTGCCCTGCCACAGGGAACGCCAGTAATTGTATTTATTGATAGATGTCAACTGGAAACTGTGCGTGGAAATGTGTTTTTCTTAGTAACGATGGGTTTAATGACCATAAGCAGTAGATACGCAATTATGGCCTCCTTTTCTGATGCCTTTTAAAGTACGGAATCGTGCAGGAGACACTGACTGCCTTTTTCAGTCTTGTAGCAGTGCTTTGAAAGTTGTCAGGTAATGCTCTGCGTTACAAACCAGTGTGGTCTTACTGCTGCTTCTCGGCTGAAAGCATGGCGACGAGAACTACAGCCACTCTGGCCGCCACATAAACAGCATGCATGTTTAGTAAGCATGGCAGGATTGTTCAGCTGGGAAGTGTTGCTGCTTGCATGCTGCAGCGCTATATACAGAGACTGTTCGCTGTCTGTGCAGTGCAGAAACGCAGCCGCACACCCACTTCCAGGCATAGTGATAGCATTAATTTTGCTCGTATACCATGTGCCCTGTCTACTTTTGGTGGCCGCCATTTGTGTGTGTGGAGAAGTACGAGACCCACTGTAACAGGAGACCCACTGAAATGCAGTAGGAGACCCATTGTAACATGCTGAAACGGTTGCTTCTTTTTTACATCATTGCCCGTTTACTTTTGACAAAGACTGTACATGTTGTATGTTTTGGTGGTTGCGCACCGTTGTTATTGCAGGAGAAAAGCAAGTGCTTCGCCGTGACTTGTCACTAGGCATCATTTGTCGGCCATTGGGGTCGGCCATTTTTCGTTTTGTTGTTCTGCCAAATATTGACACTTTCTGACTATCAGTTATTGCGTTTTTCGTTTTTTGTTCTGTTCCTCATGTTAGATGTTCTTTCGTGTACCTTCATGTTCGAAGTTTTACCGCCCCCTATGTAATACCCTCGTGACGAGGGCCGAAAATAAATAAATAAAATAAAATTGTCCCTCTTTTTCTGTATAACTGTTTTCTGTGCAGGCAACATTCCCAACCTGGCCATGGACAAATTGGCAAGAGAGGTCTTTCCTTGCAAATTCTTCCTGAAGGGCTGCGCTGCCCTGCTCTCATACATCGACAAGCCCGAACACGAGCAGGCCTGCGAGTTCAGGTCTGTTTCACGTCCAACTTTTTGTTCTTGTGGCCGCCATTGTTCTCCAGGAGTAGATGTTTGCCTTGACTTGTGCACACATGGTGCAACCAGGTGGCTGGTCAGGGTTCGAGTGGCGGAAACAGCTGCC
Source organism: Amblyomma americanum (assembly GCF_052857255.1). NCBI lineage: Eukaryota > Metazoa > Arthropoda > Arachnida > Ixodida > Ixodidae > Amblyomma > Amblyomma americanum. The sequence continues at coordinate 96,975,215 of NC_135499.1, read as the reverse complement.
AGGCTTCACGGCATCTGTTAAAGAGCTCAGGTAGCCAACAGCTGGTAGGCATGCCTTCAGTGGCGTTATTGCTGTGCCCATTGTGCTGGAAGACAAAGCCTGCTACATGCTGCTACATTATGACAAACTACGAGTAATCTGCGCGTAGCCTTTGCCAATGTTCTGTATTTCCTTAAGAACAAACTTATCGGGCGCCACGTGTGACCCTACGTGAACGTACGTACTCATGCTGCATGTCATGCTGGCCAGACCAACAGAGAAGTGAAATAGGCTTGCTGCTCGCAAGAATTTAGTATGGTTATCCTCTGTTGTGGAGGCCGTGCTCAAAATGCGCATTCCAGAGACATGTACAAACAGCGCCGGTCTTGACTTCCACGCTTGGCTGAAGTGGGGAAACAGCACGCTACCGCGGAGTTGTCAGTGGGCGCCGATTCTGGGGTTCGCTTTGTTGCTTTATAAAATAGAGGTGGATAGTCCGGGTAAGTTTTTTCTCACTCACCTCAAACTGTATCCCTGCTGCGTTGTTCTCTTAATCAACGGCACTCAACTTCAGTTTTACATCGGAGCTTCCTTGCCTCACAGGCAGCATCGTGTTAGTAAGAACAACTCCTAATGTGCGCGAAGCCATACGGATGCGACGCTGAATTCGAAACTTTTGAGACTCTAACTGGACTAGATACAGCAGCAGCACACACTTTGTTCTGGTCAATTGTTTAAGGAAATACCCCTAGGTGGAGTAGATTTGTAACTCTGTTCCGAATTCGAGTTATTGATCAATTCTCTCTCGCCCTACCATAGGCTTGCTGTCCCGGTTAGCTCAGTTGGTAGAGCGAATGCTCCGGTGAAATGGTGGCCCCAGGTTCGAATCCTGGACCAGGACAAATTTTTTTAACTATAAGTTCCTGAGAAAGCTGCCTAGCTTTCCTTTGTAGCCGTAAGGCTGCACTTCGGTAGATACCCATGAGTAATTACTGCCTTGCACTTTGTTACGCTGCCAAATTCCGTCCGGAGTTTGCGAAATTATGTGATTCTAGCCGAAGGATAATACCTAAAAATCTTTTAGCATAGCGCAATATACGTTCCACTACTGTTAACAGCATCCACGGTTAGCTATATGCACATGCGCAGATGGCGCTGAGGAACACACACCGACCATTGCACAAACTGTAGTTGGGGCCTCAACTCACCGTCGATTCGGATCACGGTAACGGATTACGCTGTGCTAAAACTAACAACTCGATGCTTCTCTTTTTTAGCCGCCGCGGTGGCTCAGTGGTTATGGCGCTCGGCTGCTGACCTGAAAGACGCGAGCTCGATCTCGGCCGCGGCGGTCGAATTTCGATGGAGGCGAAATTCTAGAGGCCCGTGTACCGTGCGATGGCAGTGCACGTTAAAGAACCCCAGGCGATCGATATTTCCGGGGCCCTTCACTACGGCGTCCCTCATAGCCTGATTCGCTTTGGGGCGTTAAACCCCCTTAAACCTAAACAAGCTTCTTCTCTTGTACAGACCGATTTTCTTTTCAAACACAGATACTGAACGGCGAAAAACTGTGCGTGTTATTTTTCTCTGTACGTGAGTCGCACCGATGCAATAGCTAACAAATAACGCAACTTATACACCAGAAAATTCTGCATATATCTGCACCAAATGGTCAATTTTCTGCTCCAAAAGGCACTTTTGCTTGCTCCAAAAGCTGCTGCAAAGGGACCTCATCCAATCACATCACTCAAATGTATTTTGATTATCCTTCTCTTTTTCAGCCTGGTCAGATGCTAACATGCTAGTAAAATCTGACATCACGAAGCCAGCAATTTGCTTGATGTTTGTAAACCTGCATATGTGTTTTTATATGTTCACAGAGGAGAACGTTTACATTTTCTACTTTGTCAACATTGAGGATTGAGTTTTTTTCATTTTTTGTTTTTGCAAAGTAGGTACAGGTATGTAATTTGAAATGTCAGACTTTTTGAATTCATTAGTGGCCTCATACTATTTCACTGTTGAACACACAAAATAAAATTTGCCTAAAGGCAAGGCACTTCTGTTTCCTTCTCTGCGGAATTCGTTTTATAGCCTGCTTTCTCTGCATCACTATGGCTGAGCTGCATATGACCATGAAGCAGCACATGACGAACCAGTCACAACTTGCAAAGGCTCATCTTTGACATTAAACTGATCCTGTTCTTTCTTCTACTGTTTCTGTGCTTATGCGGACGCAGGCCGTACGTGTGCCCTTTCCCCGGTGGATCATGTAAGTGGCAAGGCTCGCTCGGCCAAGTGACGTCACACCTCGTCCACTGGCACGAGTCCCCGATATGTGAAGGTGAGTGAGTAGAACCAGCTACATTCATCATGCCTGCATGGCTAGAAACTGTTGACTAGGTTTGTCACTTTAGTGGAAATCATCGGCAGCTATGCTCCACGACAACTTTTTCTGGTTGTGGAGTGGGAACCACTGAGCACAAAATTCATTTTCTATTCCTACGGAGCGAAATATAATCCTTGCTTATTGCTCTCCTCTTAAAACACGGTATATAGTGCAATACACTTGTAACGATATTGAGAAAACCGGAAAATCCGATCGTTGTAACCGATTATCGTTTTATCTGGACCAGCAGAAAAAAAGCAAAAGGAACACACCCTTGTATTCGCCCATGCATGTAGACATTGGCCCATGCATGTAGCCACCACCACCTGTGCTCCTGTCAAGGGCGCACAGCGTCTTGGCGCTCTGCCAAGTTCGGTGAGCGAGCCACCTCCACCTCCCCCGAAGCTCCCATCAACAGATAAATAGGCCGCGATGTTATCGGCCTAGAGCATCTTGGCGCGCTGCCAAGGACTGCGATGCGGACTGAGCGAAACGCGGGTACGCGCAAAAGCGAACACTTAAATGAAAGTAAATTCTCAGCCATGTCGGTCATAAACTAGTACGTTTGTGTTAGACGGCTGCTCAGCAGTGGCCAAGCAAGCTGCTCCCTAAAGCAATTGTGACTACGACAGCGCTTGGTACCCAAGGCTGTTTTTAACCCTCCCGCACGGATTTCGCCACGCCGGTTCCTACGGGCAGTTTTTACCTCATTTGCTTCACTGTAGACGATTTTTATCAAGCATTAATTCACACAAATTTTGCCGGTAAACACTATCCGTGCGGCCAGAATCCTATCTTTGTATCCATTATGTCGCCAGTAATTGTATATTTATATAGGTTTATTTTTACACCAGCGCAATGGGAGAATTGATAAATCTAAAGAATTTGATCGCTATAGGTGGTATATCTGAAAAAGGGCGGAAAGTTGGGCGAGGCGGTATCGATTCATGAGAAAAAGAGCGCGAGCACAAGACGATGGATGAGCACAGAACACACACCGCGAGCGCTCGTGCAGTGTGTTCTGTCTTCGTCCATTGTCTTGTGTTCGCGCTACTTTTCTCTTGAAGTGATATATAGTTATATCTGGTATCGTTATAAGTGGATTGCTTTGTATTTTCAATGTTCATTATTTAAGGCTTGCCGTACAAAGGAGTGTAAGGGCCGCACTTTTTTTCCCCAGATTCGAGGGCCAATTTCGAGGCGCGAACCATACACGCGATGTCCAGAACTTTTTTTAAAGTAAAAACACACCACTCGGGGAATGAGCGGCATTTATTATACGTTCAGTCGTCGCTCGCGGAGTCTTCAGACCCTGAGCTGGCGCTGAACTCTGGTGTACGCTCATCCCACGAGAAGTCGCGCAGCATGTCTGTTGTCAACGCGTAGCTGTTTCTTCCATTTAGGGAAACTTGCACGGCTTCCCTCGGAACGTGCATTCTTAGCATTTTGTGTTCCTCAATGCAACCTTTTCATTGCACCATCGTCGGACGCACTTCTCGGCCACGTCAAATTTTCCGCCCGCCTCACGCTTGCCGTCTTCGAGAGCAAATTTCCAGCCGTGTAGCTATTGATGGGCTTGCCTTTTATGTTAAATTGTGACGCTGGGCGGCAGCATGCAAAAGCCACAACTACGTTGAACTAACATGTTACCACAACTCCCGTGCCTTTGGCAACCACAAAAAGCTTGATCTGGTGATACCAATGCCATTGTAGATAGGGGGAGCTCGCGGCCAGAATGCGGGCGGACCGTTCCTCGCAGCCGGAGCTGATCGCGGAAGCCATTGCCTGTGCAATTCAAAGGCTATTTCCGTGTGGGTTGTGAAAAGTTTGGGTGTGGCGCTTACAGGGATATTTTTTTAAAATATTTCCTTCGGGAATACAGGTTCCGGCCTTTACATGCGTTTCTACATTATTTCTTATGCAACTGCCAGCTTTCAATGCTGAAAGCCAAGGAAGAAAGATGTTTTTGATATCTTAGGAATTTTGCTACGCACAATAGTTACAAAAAGCCTCCGTTGATGGCGCCAGCTGCCCCACCGATGATGCTAAAGTTGTGTGGAGGAGAGAACAACGCGCCAGGCAGCTACACGCACCTTTCTGTGGCCGAACTGTTGGATGGAATGACACAGTTCGGATGCTTCACCCCTGTAGCCTGTCCTTCTTTGCCAATAAAAGCTGCCGCCAGGTATAGTCAAACCTCGATGTAACAAACATATTCAATTCTTTCTTTATATATCGGACGCGGTTTTGCCGTAAAACGGATATATCAAGCTGCCGAGTGCTGTTCTATTGCTATTCCTTTTTTCTTTTGCCCACGCGGAAGGAGAGAAAGCTCAGCTCGTATGTAGACTTTTATCAGCGTCACTCACTGTGCTATGCCTAAATAATTTCGGACGCGCATGTCTTGCCACATTGAACGATACAAAAGATAAGAATATAAATTACAAAACCCAGCAGTGGGCTGCACTAAGCGGCGTTCTTGTCGAAGCTTTCTAACGCGTGACTGACAGCTCATCGCACGAATGTGCTCGCCTACTGAAATTCCGAATACCGCTGACTTGGCTCTTTCAGCTACCAGTAGCAGACGCCATCAGATCTGTCAGAAGGTGCTCTCCGTCGGTTCATTTTTGTGTTATTGCTCACGTTTGAGCAATTCAAGTCTCATAAGAAGCGCTGGAAAGGGCTTTCGTTCGACAGTCGACGGGTGGCTGTCCCAAGATGATCTTCGATTGTCGCCTCCCTAAATCCACATCTCTACCCTACGAGAAACGCCATTGAGGAGAGTATATTGGTTTAGGGAACATCGGCTATACAAACCTACTACCGAATAAAGAGGCGATTTTATTACTTTTCTTCATGATAGAAAAGCGCCCAGCGTGGTCTCTATTCAGCACACGAAATCGTGCTCATTAAAAAGGAAATGTCATTGCTACGGCTTTGAGATCGTTTTATTATTTAGACGTCCCGGGCAATTAAAAATGACTGATGAAAAATCTGGACATAATGCAAAATTAACTGCGCGTTTATGCAAACTTTTTCATTTGACTCTCTTAAGTTCGGCGCTATCCACAGAAAAAAAAAAAACTACTGTTCAAAAGACAAAGCGGGCGAGCCCGCCTTTATGTTCTCTTTTTGTATTTGCCTAGACATTATTATTCAGGGTCACAGCGGTTTTAGCGCCCTTGCTCGCCGCTTTTTTACTCGCGAAGCCTGAGATAGGCGAAGTTTAACACCACCGTACCGTAAACACGGCAACTGCTGCCGTACGCAAATTGTGGCTGGGCAACGTCAACGCTTTGCTGAATTCACCGGACGGCTGTCTAACTACGCTACCACTGTCTACTATCCGCACTAGGTGAACAATTTACGATTGCTCAGGGAACGGGCCCGGGCTGGCCCCAGCCTGGTGACCCGGGCCTAGGCTCAGTAAAGTGTTAATGTAGCGGGCCCGTCCTGGGCCCGGGCTTGATGCCACGGGCTCGGGTAGGGCTCAAGCTTTGAGTCGCGACCTCGGGCCTCGCAATGTGGCCCGTGCAGTGCTCTAATGTGGACATTGACAAATGTCTTGCTCTAGAAGTTGGGCTTCAGTCTGTGAACACCCATAAGATCTGAAGCGTGTGCTAGCAAGTCAGAAATTAAGAGAATATGATGCACCACAATGTGTTCTCCTGTCCATCTTTCTGCCAGGTGAGCACATTGTGCTCCAGGCGACAGACATCAACGTGCCGGACGCCCTCAACTGGGTAATGGTACAGTCTTGCTTTGGCCACCACTTCATGGTGGTGCTGAAGAAGCAGGAGAAGTACGACGGCTACCAGCAGTTCTTCGCCATGGTCCAGCTCATGGGGTCCCAAGCACAGGCAGACAAATTCATCTACCGGCTCGAGCTCAACGGCCACAAACGGCGGCTCACCTGGGAGGCCCCGCCACACATCATCCGAACGGATGTCCAGGCTGTCATCGTGAACAGCGACTGCCTCGTCTTTGACAGCAGCATGGCCCAGCTTTTCGCCTACAGCGGAAACCTGGTCATCGAAGTGACCATCTCCTTGTCTGTACAAAATCACACTGAATGATACAGGCGCCACGATGAAAAGAAAGAGGAAGTAACAAATTATGAAGTCAGACGACATGTCAGACATTGTTTAAATCTATCAGGGTCAAGCTTGATTACATTTTCAGAAATCTCTTTCCAGTCGCCAATTGCGGCTGTTAAAAAAATATCCGTTAAATGCATTAGTAGATCCATGTAAGCGCCGGATGGTGTTCAAGTTGAACAGACAAGATGATGTGTGAACTGGTGGCACTACAGTAGAGAATCATGGAGATTTGCGCAGTCTGGTAATGTTTATGGAACAGACAAAGGCAGGAAATTATGCATCTTAGGGCTAGTGGGCTGATACCGAGAGATGTCTTAATACTGCTGATGCTGTAGCGAAAGTCATAATTTGAAAACATAAAACAGACAGCGGGTATCTGTATGGATTCAAATTCGTTAACTAGGTGCGCCTGATGAGGGGACGAAATTGCCGATGCGTATTCGAGCTTCGGGAGAATGACAGTTTCGTACGCAAGTTTACCAATGGATGGGGTGATAGTGAAAGTGACCTTCTAATGAAGCCCAGCGTTCTTGAAGTGTCAGCAGCTAGCGTGTAAAATGCACATTCCATGTTAACTAATCAGCACGTCGCCTGGACTCAAGTTGTGATATGATAGTTGAGTTGAGGGAATATGCATTGGAAATGTTGGAACCTTTACGTGAGACGTGCGGCAATTTGCATTTAGTTATGCTCTGTTTCATCATCCAATCTGAGCACCAATTTTCAATTCTGCGTAAATCGTTTTAAAGGGTTAGCTGGTGAACGTGAGAAGAAATGCGGCACTATAGCATGCAGCTTTCGGCGAACAGACGACTGGATGATGCTATGCCAGAAGGGAGGTCATTTACTAAGATTAGGAAAAGCAACGGCCCGAGATTATTTGGTGAGTGGCGGAATGATACCCTTGGATGACTGTGTATTGAAAGTAGCTTGTGAGGAAACAGTTAATCCAGGATAAAATCAGCGGACCAATACACAGACATTTAAATAATACACAGGCAATTTAAATATTATTCTTTTGTGGAGGACGTGATCGAATGCTTTGGAGAAATCGAGAAAAATGACGCCATGCTGGAAAGACGAGTCAAGGTTAAAGCGAAGGTCAGAAGTGAATTTAATAAGTTGGGTCTCGCATAAAAGGCCAGGATTGAAACCATGCTGACTCGTTAAAAAACTATCAAGGTGGCTTGCAACTTCGGAGTAAATGACGTGTTCCATGATCTTACAGACAAGTTAATGAATCAGAGTGATGATTGGATGGATTGGAGCGGTTTCCTGATTAGAACACTGAGCCTACACTGCCTATTTTCCAGTAATCCGGAAACGAACTGCTAGCCAAGGACAGGGTGGATATGATCTTTAAGATAAGGCTTGAAATAATATTAGTGGACTGAAGTACCTTTGCAGGGATATTGTCGGGGCCAGGGCTTCTTGAGAGTTTAAGGTTCTAAATGGGTTTTACGACTGCTTCAGAACTGATGTGAATGGCGGGGCATCTGGACATGTTTACAGGAGGTAGGGTATGTGTGCTCAAGGCTGGTACACATGTGAAAATAGAATAAAAATATGAATTCATGACATCAGAACGCTGATCAGTCGGCACAGGGGACCTGCCCAAATTAAATAAGTAAATGTGGCTTTTACTTCGCGAGGAGTAAATATATTCTAAAATTTTTGGGGGTTGGTGCGGAGGATGCAGAGTAGGTCCTGCTGAGGAAACTTTTTCTTTGAGCGTCTCAAAAGTTTTGTGTACTGCCTCAGGCAAGTAAAGTATTTTTTCCATTTAAGTTCAGAATGTGATGTCCTAGATGCAAGAAAAAGGCATTTTTTTCTTTCGGGATAGCTTTCTCAAAGCGTTTGAATACCAGTGTTTTCCTGCATTGCCACGGAAGAAACGAGAGGAACCTACTTCGTAATCAGAGATAAAAGTTTGTGCATATAAAACCAGTTTTTGTTCACAGATTTTAAAGTACGAGATTCGCGAAAGGAATAATAAAATATTTCTGTTTGTTGATACCAAAATGCCTGCCGGTTTGCAGTCTCGTATATATTTGATGGATGGTGTTCGGACAGGGGTGGGGAAGGAAAAGTCGGATAACAGCATTCTGTGATCGCTCACACCACTGACCATTTGCACTGACTGTATCAAATATCTCTCGATGGAAAAAAATGAATTCAGTTTGTGATTATTGCGAGTTGGCATGCTGACTGTTTTGGCAAGTTAAACATCAGAGGCAGGTCAATAAATTCTTTGGAGGGGCAGGAGGATGCAGATAAGCTGGTCCAATCAACATCAGGAAAGCTAAAATCGCCACAAATTATATAATTGGTGTGGGGAAGGCGAAAATTAAACTCAAGAGGGACCTAGTGCAGATCGTGGGTAAAAGAGGTATCAGAATCCGGTGGGCGGTACCGGGCAGTCAGTACATTTGTGCTTGCGGGAGGCGAAAAATTTACACAGAGGATTTCACGGTGATCGCCAATATCCAGAGGGATGGACGGTGAACCCGATTTTATAAGCACGAGAAACGCACCGCCGCTACGACCAGCCGTATCGAGCCTATGAACGATGAAAGATGACATGTCAGCAAGCAGTTCGTCATTACTGCGGTCGCGCAAGAGGTTTTAGGCGGGCAGAAAAATAAGGAAATTAGTTTTTGAGGAAATAAAATGGCGCAATATCTGCATCACATCTCGAGGGACATCTAAACCGCGCCCTAAGGGAAGGGATAAAGGAAGAAAGAGGTGCCGTAGTGGAGGGCTCCGGAAAAAGTTCGCCCACCTGAAGGTCTTTAACGTGCACTGACATTGCACAACAAACGGGCTCCTTTGCGTTTGGCCTCCACAGAAATGCAGGCGCCGCGACCGGTGTTCAAACCTGGGACCTCCGGATAAGTAGCTGAGTGCTCTCACCACTTACCCACCGCAACGAGTGCCAGCCGGGACACCTGCTTCGCTTTTGACCAAAAAAAAACAGATTAGGTGACACACTGCGAGTTAAGTGCTGCTGAACGTAGATAGAGAGCGATAGCTGTGGTGTATCGGGCATGTAGAGGCGAATTGGCGTCTCTAAAGTTTAGTGCAATCGGTACACTGGCTAGGCAGCGCGTTTTCCCTGGCAGTTAATGGTTGATCGCGAGTGGTAGGTTACCCAATGAGCGCTGCGGCCTATTGCTGCAGCGCGCGCGAGTGGAAAAGTTCTTGGGGAGCGTTCAGCAGGTGCGCATCGGCACTGCCGATTGTGTGCTGGAGCCGCGGATTTTTTCCATCCCAGGCCAACAAGACCGGCACCACCGTGCGCCGGATGTCACAGGGGATCAGCGTATAACTTTTTAAGAGGTGGGATCACCCTTTTATGAAGTTTCGACCACGCTGGCCGGCGGGGCCCCTGCAGCTCTGCGACGATATGGCCTTGCAGCCAGCCAGGGATATGACCCGGAGGCGATGGCACCGTTCATCCCCAGAATGTGAGTGAGCCGATAGCAGCAAGCTTCAAGAGCACCGTGCTCGCTGCCGCGGTAGCTCGCCGACGGCAGGGCCATGCCCTAACAACGGCGTCCGTCGACGCGGCCTCCCCTGCCGCCCCCTCCGCCGGCGCCCGATCCGACAACACGCCAGCGCCCTCTCAACGCACAGCGTACCGCACAGACCGGCTTGTTACGACGTGGATGCCTCGGCCATTACCCAAACCGGCACCCGAAGACTTAATGGCTGTCATCAAGCCGAGAACTCGAGTATCCTTGCGCGAGGTATTTCAGGAGAACGGATATGGGCCGGCGTTTATAGCGTACCTCGGACCGGACTCCTCGCAATTCATCACAGTTCTCCCGGTACGGGAGCAGAACGTGATTCTCATCCAAACACAAAAGACGAAATTGCAGACAAGATTATCGTGGACTTCGACATCAGTATGCAGAATAATAGAGTCCCACTTACGGGCCACCTGAGGCAAGACGGAGGCAACGTCTGCTGCGGCGTGGTCACTGTACGCCACTCAGACACAGCGGAATGCCTCCGCTGAACTCTCTAGTGGCGCCATGGCGAAATTCTTTAGGTACGCAAGTTCAGGACGTCGAATTAAGCGCAAATCACCTTTTCCGGGAAGCAGAAGCCGGGCTACGTTCACTACGAGTTGATGCTCGTTCAAGTCCATGAATATCAGCGCACCATCCCGGCCTGCGGTCATTGCGGTGTTGTCGGTCACCGCATGGACAACTGCCCCGGCCCCAGACCGGACACATATGGAGTGTGCGGCCAGCAAGCCCAGCTCGCTGAGGCGGTACGGGTCCCTCACGAGTGTGTTCCGAAATGCTCTCTGTGCGGTGGAGCCCATACGACGAGGGCCAGCGCGTGCGTTGCAAAGTACCAAACCCCCCAGCCCCTGCTTCCGGAGCAGGCACCGAGGCCAAAGAAGGGCCGCCGTAAATGTCGGAAACGGCGGTCCCGCCAAACGAAGGACAAGGGAGCCGTCCAGCCCCCGAACAAGCCAGGCGGTCCATCTGCAGGCAAGACGGAGTTGCTTCAGACAGTACCACCACCGCCCCGAGCGACGTGGAGAAACGAACGGGTGCTCCCCCACCAGGGCTTCGCGGACGGGGGCGCAGCCATGATCCAGGGATCCCAGGTGAGCGGCAAGAGCACGGCAGATCCTCCTCATCCACCCCCGTTCCAAACCGTCGATGAAAGCGGCCGAGCTATCCGAAATTTCCGCCTTCAAAGACGAAATCACTAGCCTACAGAAGCGTCTTGCCCTGACTGAGGCGCGCCAAAATTTTTCTGCCTAGAGGCCCCGCTCCCCCCGCGGTGGAGGAAATGCACGACACACCGGCGAACGCGCAGGCTGCAATGGTGCAGTGTGCGCTTGAGGCAAGGGCTCGGCATTGGAGCCCCAGATTAACTCCGCATTCTCCGCCTTAGAAATGCAAAAAGCAGCCACCATCATGGCGGCTCTAGACAAAATTCCGACCTTTAAAGTCGCACACATGACCAAGCAAACTCTAACTACCAGGTGCTCCGGCCCTCTCAATCGTATAAGGAGCCACAATATTAAGGCTGGTAGACCAAAAGTCGCACATAGGAAACAGGAGCCTGCCCTCAGCCTGCCCAGCGTGACGGAACCTGCTGTCATTGGGGCACCCGAGTCAGAGGTGGGCCCCTTCCTAGTAAGCATAAAATCTGGTTATAACCATGGCGACTACTAAACCGCGATGGTACTCACGCAGCAATTCGGCCCTCGTACAAACTTTACATTGGAGCTGCAAAGGTTTCAAGGCCCGCACTAAGCGGTCTGACCTCCGGCTTTTCCTAACAACGTTCCTAACTCTTCCTGCTGTAGTGGCCTTCCAAGAGCAGGGGACGCAGCCACTCTCAAAAATTACTCAGTATATCAGCAGGATGCGCAGTGCTGCCTCTGCGTACATAAAAATTATACGGCCTCCCCGGTGGACCTGGATTACAAAGCGATTTTCTCGTTTGTGATGGTGATGGTCCTTCCGCTATCCAAACAGGACCCCCATCAGGCGTACTCAACGTTTACAGCTCTCCCAAACTTCCAAACGTCACATTTGCAGACTTATTCAGTCGCGCGTAAAAGGTGGCGAACAGGGACCCGCTCATAATCAATGAGACTTTAATGATCCAGCCCCTTAGGGGGGTACATACGTGAAGAAAAACGAAAACGCAAGCTGTCGGAACTTGCGTCAACGTTGGGCCTTACTCTTCACATGGACCCTGCACAACGCACTCTCATTGGGAGCCCCGTGGCACGCGACACATGCCGAGATCTCACCTTTGCCAAAAGTATTAGATATGCAGAATGGCACAACAGCGAGGAAACGTTGGGCAGCGACCACTGCATTCTTGCGGCCACAATCCGCACCAAACCCCTTACAAGACCTCTCAATAAAGCAACCTTTCCTGAATGGACCAAATTCAGATCAAATAACACTTACCCTACCCCTATAGTGGATCAAAGTTCCGCTACCTGGTCACAACACCTCATCTGCCAACTCAAAGATTCCCGAACAGCACGTTCAGCTCTCTGAGGAGAACCAGGCGGTAGAGAACCACCTCCTTCACCTCTGAGAGGCCCAGTACAGCCTCATCTGCTGATGAGGCCGGCCGAAGCATAATCGGCAACTCAAAATCCGCTTCGCGGGACTCTCCCAACAAGCGGCAGATACGCGGCCCAACTGCCGACTCGAAATTTGTAGGCCGCTGCTCGACAAATGTCGAACCGGAGAACGTGCATTGGTCCGACCCAAACCCGCACCGAAACCCAAAAACATCTGCAACGAACAATTCACACCTTCAACGAAGACACAGCCAAACTGGCTGACGCGCTCCGAGATAAATATCTGTACACAGACCAGGACTCGCGTGGTCCGGCGTACTCGTATGCAGGTTCTTAGAACGCAGAGCTGGATGAAACGTTCAAGTTTCACGACCTCAAAGCGGCCCTGGCCAAAATGAAACGAGGGACAGCTCCGAGACAAGGTGACGGTGAAACTTCTCGCTAACCTCCACGAAACGGCCTACGAGCGGCTGCTCGTATGTTTCACTACCATCTGGACGGGAGGTACGCCTTCCCGGTGGATTGGAAGACTGCTCTCGTCACATTCATACCTAAACTAGGCAAAGCTCTCAACACCGACAACCTCCGGCTAATCTCTCTCACTTGTGTGGGGAAGTTGTGGAGACCATGATCCGCGAAAGACTGTCCACCTACCTAGAAAAGCCCAACGCCTTTGCAGACACCACGTATGGGTACCGCCTGCACCGGTTCGCACAAGATGAGCTGCTGCAACTTCATAGACAGATTCCTGATTCTGTCGAGCACCCTAGCGACGACAAGGTGGTCATCGTACTGGGCTTGCGGGGTGCTTTCGACAATGTGACGCATGATATCATCCTCTTCCACCTGTTCCACGTGGACTGTGTGTGCAACACATTCCAATACATTAGGCAATTCCTCACAGATCGGCATTAATATATCCGCCTCCAAGACAGTGAAAATGGCTCGCAACAACTTGGTACGCGAGGGGCTCCACAGATGGCAATCCTCTCGCTCTTGTCTTAAATCTGGCCATGATGATGCACCCTACCCTGGTGGGTAAGGTCCCTGGTGTGCAGCATGCCCTGTACGCGGACGACATGCCCCCCCCCCGCCCCCCCCCCCCCTCCGGACAACACACGGATCGGTTGGAGAAATCGAGGCCAACCTGCAGCAAGCGGGGGATATTGCGGACGATTATGCACGCCGGTGCGGCCTTGATTGCTCCGCGAGAAAATTGGAATTCGTGCACATACGCCCCAATCCACAGTGCATAACCAAAATTTCCCTCTCTCTGCTTAGCGGCTCGATACTTGAACACGAGGAAATCAGAGTATTGGGACTCTACATACACAGGAACCGCAAGATTGACACCACGCTGAAAAATCTCCGGAAGGTGGAGGATCAGGTGGGCCGTATGGTCCGCCGGATATCAAACAAACGGGGAACGGGGGGAGGTTGCGATGCAAAGATGCCCGGCGGCTGGCCAATGCATTCGTAACCAGCCGAATATAGTGTTGGGCTGCAAATGCGATGAGAACGCTCTCGAAGTGATTCTTCGCAGAATCTATAAGAGAGCTCTTGACCTCCCCATTGCAACATCCAACCAACGTCTCCTCGGCCTGGGGATAATAATAATAATTGGTTTTTTTGGGGAAAGGAAATGGCACCGTCTCATATATCTTCGGAACCTGAACAGCGCCGTAAGGGAAAGGATAATTTGGGGAGAGAAAGAAGAAAGGAAGAAAGAGCGGCCGTAGTGGAGGGCTCCGGAATAATTTCGTCCATCTGCGGATTTTTAACGTGCATTGAATAATAATTGGTTTTTGGTGAAAGGAAATGGCGCAGTATCTGTCTCATATACAGGCGGTCACCTGAACAGCGCCGTAAGGGAAGGGATAAAGGAGGGAGTGAAGGAAGAAACAGGTGCCGTAGTGGTGGTCTCCGGCACAATTTCGACCACCTGGGGACCTTTAACGTGCCCTGATATCGCACAGCACACGGGCGCCTTAGCGTTTTTCCTCCATAAGAACGCAGCCGCCACGGTCGGGTTAAAGATCGGGAACTCCAGATCAGTAGCCGAGCGCACTAACCACTGAGCCACCGCGGCGGGTCTCTTGGCCTTGGGATGACGAACACTTTTGGGGAGCTGCGCGAGGCACATCTCAACAATCAATACTTGCGGTTAAGCAAAACACGTGCGGGTAGCCGCCTTCTGAGCCGCCTCCACATCAGTTACAGTTACACAACCCAACAGGAGAAGCGGATATCCCGGCCCGAGGCCTGGCCCTTCGCCCTGCAGTTTCGCCCCCTCCGCAATAACATGACAAATGATGCCCATGATAGCCGCCACCTCGCGCGAGCGGAGGCCATTTCCGAGCAGCACGGTGGCAACCGAGTACACAGACGCGGCCGGTCCACACTATAGGGGTTGGTAACCGACGGCCGTTGTTCACCAAAACACCCCTGTTCAGGGCCTCAGCTTCCGAGTCCCCAACATTACATTTGCGGAGGAAGTTGCTTCCGTGCTCAGAGCCGCGAATCCGGCGTCCCGAGTAATTACACCGAATCAATGGGAGCTGGCCTCAATTTCGAACAGGGACAAATTACAGATTGTGCCTTCCACATTTTACATAGATGTGAGCACCGGGGTTTCCCAATCCGGCGCACCATCATCTGTTCCCAGCACATGCGGGGATAGAGGTAAATATGGTAGCAGACGCTACCGCCCGCGCGCTTAACCACCGGGCATCGCCTCTCTAGCTGCCTGATCTGCCTCCTGATATCAATTCGGCTATTACTTTTCGGGAGATCTCTCTCCTGTATCAAACCGCTCACGGCCGATACCCCCCCCCCCCCCCCCCCCTGTAAAGGCCTCAAGAAGGCGGAGGAGCGTTGGCTTCTTCGCATCTACACCAACACGGTACTGTGCCCGGCACTGCTTAAACATTACAATTCGGCCTTTCGGACGAGTGTCCATACTCTGGGGAAGTGTTTGCGGACGCGTATCACATGGTGCGGGCACGCCCTGCGAATCCTACTCCCCCCCCCCCCAAAACTGAGGCCATAGGGGTCCCGGACTAGGGATCCCTTCTAGTGATAGTGAGGGCCGGGCCCTCCAGGCCCGGTCCAAGCAATGCCTCTTTAGTAAATAGTATAAATGTTTTACACCACCACCACCACGCGTCTGCCACAACGTCCCCAGCGCTAATGCATGCAGCCCACATCTCTTCCTTTCACCACGGCCACGTACTGTCCTGTTATAGGCATCGACTGCGGCGAATAACGGCTGCAAAGCACGATAGAGGCGTCCACTGACCCAGGGAGCTAGTTATGCGCTCTTTCCTCAAAATCATTATAGAACGTTGTCAACGCCAATGAACACCGACGGCCTGTAGCTTCAGTGCCGCTTTTCTGCCACAACATTGTCAATGCCAACGCATGCAGAGCCCATCTGTCACCACCGCCCAGCCACGTATCTTAAAACGCGACAGACGTTTCCACTTTCCTAGGGGGCGAGTTAGGCACCTTTCGTCTGCTTTCGAAGCTCCTGCTCTTCAGCAGTTTTGGCGCAGCTTCACACGCTACGCGGTCGGCGAAACTCGCGGAGCATGCATTAGGGAAGCTTTCACTTTAAAATATATTTCAAGCGAAAAGCTTCACTACTCTTGCTTTTTTTATTTTGTTGACAGCTCATAAAAACACCGACAGAAGACATAGAATACGACGTCACAGGAGCTTAACTTCAACTTTATTCAAGAACACCGAAACACGGCATATATACCCAAAACACAGGCGCCGACAAGCGGCGAAAATCTTGTGCACTCGTGGCAACAGAAATGATCTGACATGTAATGGTGAAATGACAAGGGCTAAAAACGGAAAGAATTGAACAGGGCAGGATAAAACCTGAACAAGTGAGACAAAAAAATATCTTTTACCAAGTCATTTAAAAAAGAATATCCTCCGACACGTGAAAAAATGGTGCGGTTGGGGCTAAAGGAATTTTCAAGAAGTGGTCCGATAACATTCAACCAAAAGGTACACACCAACAAAGATCAAACGTGGTGAAAAATGAGAAAGGGGTAGTGGCAAGAAAAAAAAACCACGCAATGAAAACACAACAGTGATCGGGTACGCAAACGAAAATTTAGCAACAAAGATAAAGCCAACAATTAACGCATCTAAACACAGAAGATGAAGTGCGCTAGATAGCTAAAAGGATAAAAAGACAATAGAGATGAGCAGGAAAGGTGAAGCCAACAAAAAACACGGCTAAAGGTATTATTACATGAGATGCAGTAAAACCGAGAGCTAAAGATAAAATACCAAGAAATGAAATTCATCAACAAGTAAGTCTAGAAGCAAGAAAAAGATAGTAATAAAATCGATAAAAGGGTAATTGACGAAGAAAGCAGAGAATGTAACTCCTTTGTAAAACCAAGATTAAGTTAAACAGATCCAGAAAGAAAGGCTAACTATTTTTCCCGACAGTGAAACCGAGGGTGCGCTTACACATACACCCTCGTGCCTCAAAATCTCGGTGGCTTTCACTATTTCACGTGCCAGCTGTTTCACGTGTCAGCGCCTGTGACGTCGTCTTCCATGTTTTCTGTCCTTGTCTTCTAAGCGCTGTCAACAAAAGAACGGATCACCACCAACTAGCCCGACAACTTGTCCTATATAGCTTCACTACGCCAGCTTTTCGAGCCGTCAGTGGGGCCGCAAGTTTGACGTTGAATGTAGCTAAAGGTCGAAGCATGAGCATAACTGGTGGTAGTAAGGTTCGACAAATGACGGCAGGGACACAAGCGGCTGTTACAGCAACTTTCTTGACATTGACCTTGACCTTCGGTCGAGAGGGAAAGCGTCTGCCGTCGTCGCATGCGCAGCTCATGTAAGTGGGTTCTGCGTAAAACGCCGCTGCACATTGATGCGTTCAGCGGAACTCTAGGTGTGATCGATGCCACGCCTGCCATGGAGAGCGGCTGATGTGCGCTCCGTCACCGCGTTGCGAAGAGGAGGAAAGGAGGCATCCCAGGTGGGCTGCCTACGCCCTCCGTGACGTCACACACCTCGACCGAGCGTAGCGGGAAAGCGTCTGCTGGTATCGCATGCGCAGGGTACAATGCCAGCCGCATCGCCTGATTCACACTAGCAACCGCAGGCACACCTCATTTCAGTTAGTTGCCGCGCTGCGGCGCTACCCAGATGGTACGACAGTTTGCCTCAGTATTGCGCATGATCGCGCGGTGCTTGCGTTATGATGATAGCTCTCTCCTACTCCGTCACCACGCGTCTGTCAGAGTTTTGCTTCCTACCCCTTCTTGAACTCTCGCTTCATCCCTGGCGCGACGCTTTTCCCTGCGACAATCGTGTGGAGCAGCAGCTTTGCTAGCCGTTTGCAGAGGTGGGCAGAGGCGTTCGCTCCGCCTATCACTTGGTGGCGGCTGGCATAATTGAGGTGCTGCTTCAGATTTTTCCGCCGCTTAATGCTGTTCCTTGCCAGGCAAATAGAGTGTTGTAAGTTGTTACATTCGTTCGTTTCGTGCCACCAAAGTTACCGAAAATGGTTTTGCGCGGGTAAATGATGTTTTTCGTGCAGGGCCGGATTAAGAAAAATGGGGGCTCTGGTCTAATGCGCATGCAGGCCCCTTTTCCGTATAATGACAACCCCTCCCCCCCCCCCCTGTCGCCTGCTAAGCTAATGGAAATATGCCGTGTTTCATTTTAATTCCACCACATTAAAAAGAACGAAGCGCGATCAACGGGATTATTATTATAGTCATTATTATAAGGAAAACAACAAAACTTGCTTGAAACGCGTGTTGTAAACACCAACACATATCTTCACGTCGTGATTAACATGCATTCTGTTTTCAGCAAAAGCTAGGATTTAAGGAAAAGTTTAGTGCATTCAAGACGAAGAATAACGCAGAAAAGACAACGCAGCTCAAATGTCGATCCTTCTGAAGCTAGGCTTTGTTTGCATCACTAAGTTTAATCCCGTGAGGAGACGCATAGTAGTATCCAAAACTTTCTTTATTAAAATTCAAGCATCAGACTTCAGTAGTAGTTATACAGGCTACTCTATAAATATGCAATAGATATATAGAATACTTTAGGCAATACAAACACCATACAAATGCTCTAGAATAGAGATGAAAATTACCAATTGTAATTACAAAACGTTATTTGGAAATGTTTTCGTTAAAGGTAAGACAAGCAAGGACGACACTAAATAAACGTGACACTATCAAAAACAATAAAAATACAGTTCTTCCACGTTAAATATCACAAGAAGAACAAACAAGAGACGAACAACGAAGATTTGCATATCTTTAATTACACTGCTGATCGTTTAATTGGCAACGTGGAGGCTGGGAGGCGAGGCAACGAACTTAATGAAACTATTCATGTATAGCGCAAACAATCCTCTTATAAAATGGCTTTCGCGCCTTCGCGTTGGCGAAATCGGATATAGTCTGTTCGAAGGATAGATCGCGGAGGTCATTTTAAATGGACATGATAGAAAGCGAGTTTTCACCTTGTCGTCAAGGATGCTCGAACAAAGGCGTGTTTTTATCAGCGACAACCTTGAAAACGATCGTTCGGTCTCACAGTTTACCACGGGTATTTTATTTTATTTATTTATTTGCGAATACTGCAGGCCCTTCTCGGGCCCATGCAGGAGTGGATACAAGGCACAAAAAAATTACAATGACGGATCGAACAAGGGAGACAGGTATATGCACAATTAAATACACAATACAATTTCATCATTACAGAAGCATCACGGTGAGAATGTTGGATCAAGGTGATTAACATGCTGTAAGAAAGATTCCACTGTGCTTCATTTCACAACAGTGGATGGTTGTTTATTCTTGTAATGGATAGCTGTAGGGAACAAGGAATTTTTGTGAACATTATTGTGGCTTATGGGTTGACGAAGTGCTTTCGTATTGTTAGTCCGTGAGGAGTGGTAGAATGGTTCCTGAAGGTATGTTTCTTTTTTATGTTGAAGTGTCTGTGATAAAGTAGGCACAAGAACTTCAGTCTTGATACTACTCTACGCTGAGCTAGGCTGTGTAGATCTGCATTCTTTAGTAGGTTAGAGATGCTGGAGTGCCTGGAATAGTTCGAGTATACAAAGGGTACTGCAAGGTTCTGAATTCGTTCTAATCTGCCCATTAAATATTTCTTATGGGGACTCCAAATAATATCAGCGTACTCTAAGCATGGTCTCACGAGGGTTTTGTATGCATTACGTTTTACAGCTGGAGGAGCCTTGCGTAATGTTCTTCTGAGGAAATACACATTTCCCTGGCCTTCTTGCATATGCTACTTACATGTTGTTACCAGCTCAGATTTCTTGATAGCGTCACTTCTAGGTATTTTACAGAATTGGTTTTTACGACTGGTACATTATTTAAAGTGTATGAAAAATCTAGAGCCGTTTTTTTGTCGGTAAAAACTATGCTATTTGTTTTGACGGCATAAAGTTTCATTTCCCAATTAATGCACCAAGTATGAATGGATGATAAAGAATCGTTTAGTTTAATGTGATCTTCTACAGAATCTATTACCTTATACAATACGCAGTCATCCGCGAAGAGTCGGGTTTGTACTCCCGGCTCAACGCATGAATGGATATCATTGATATATATATTTAAGAATAACAAGGGTGCAAGCACTGAACCTTAAGTTACTCCTGAATAAGCATCCAAGTTGCCAGATACGGAATTTTTCAGTTTGACACACTGTTTACGGTTTTTCAGAAAGCAGTCAATCCATGAAATTACGTCATTTTCGATGCCTAGAGCCTGGAGTTTTGTAAGCAAGTCTTGATGAGGAAATAAGTCAAATGCCTTAGAAAAGTCCAAGAAGATGACATCTAACTGACTCCTTACATTGAGAGCATTTGCGATACCGTAAGTTATCTCTGCCAACTGTGTGGTTGTTGATAATCGGGATAGAAAGCCATGTTGCCGACTGTAGAGTAGATGATTAATTTCTAGGTGATTAATGAGTGCTTTGTAAATAATATGTTCTAGCAGTTTACAACTACAGCTTGTTATCGAGACCGGCCTGTAGTTATTTATTTCGTTGTTGGGACCACGCTTATGAATTATAACTATTTCAGCACAGCGCCAGTAATCCGGAATTGTTATGATTTGCATTGACAGAGTGAATATTCTAAATAAATATATTGAAACCCATGATGTGTACCTACTTGAAAAGTTATTTGAGATATCATCCTGCCCCGTAGATTTCTTTGTGTCTAGTTTTCGCAGTGAGCAGAGAATGCCATCCTCGCTTAGGCTTATTTCAGGCATAGGATGAGAGATGGAGTATGCTTGTAGGCAAGTTGCCGAAGCCTTACGTGAGAAGACAGACTGATAGAAGGAGTTGAAATTCGTAGCAATGGTGTCAGGGTCACTAATGATACCGCGTGGAGTTTTTATTTCGGAAGCTGTGGATTGCTCGCTTGCAAGATAGCGCCAAAACTTGTGTGGGTCATGCTTCATAAAGGACTTCAGCGTCTCCGAGAAGAACCGTGTTTTAGCATTTCGAATTATATCGTGCAGCGTACTGATAAGGTGTACACGGTCGGCTGACGAGCGATGCTTGCGCCGCCGCTTAATCTTTCTTTTCAGGCGAATAATTTCTCGCGTTATCCACGGATATTCTCGGTTGTCGCGTTTTTTTCGCAAAGAAATATAATGCTGCTCGCAGAAGTGAACAACTTCTTTGAAATAGGACCATGAAGCGCAAACGTCACTTAACGTTTCATATTCTGGGCAACAAGCTTCCAGGTGAGCTAGAACAGAAATATCATCAGCCCGCTTGTAATCTTTGACAAAGGTAACGGATGGTTTTACAGGGCTGTGTGAAATATGGAATGGACATGAGAGGATTATCATTTTATGGTCCGAAATTCTATCGTCGATATTTACCGAACTGTATGCTTAAGTACATTTGCAAAGCAATAGAAAGGTTCGGAAACACATCAATAAGCTTTCTTTCGTGCAGCAACTTCATTATTTCCAGTGGACTCGTGTCCTAGCTGGCACACAGAGTTGTAAACAAAGTTCGCAAACTGAACAATTGCAGCGGAAAATGCTGGCTCCAAATCAATTTTGCAGGTTTTCACCAACTTCTCATCCTGCTGTGCCACAGAGGCCTCGCTTCCAACTTCTGTCGGCAATTTGAAGAATCCGAACCTTTCAGTGTAGGCAGCCTTTCGCACTCGCAAAACAGAGCCTAGACTGTCAAGTACAACAATGTAAGTCTCTACAATAAACTTTTTTCTACCTTGTAGTGCACTATCGCTTTTTACGTCCTGGTGCTTACTCAAAACGATGCGTTTGCGCTCATCTTGATAACATTGATTGGTACTTAGTGTGCGTGCTCTCTCTCCGAAGGTATCATATACAGGTAGCAAAGTATTAACAAAGCCTTCTAGAGAGCTCAGCATGTCTACAGCAGTTGGAATGTCTAGGCCTGGTTTTTTTATTGCTATGCTTGTTTCGTCAAAGCGCTCCAAGGTTTCACTCCAGAAAATTGCCATGAATGCAGTCTCTAGTTTTGTCATTTTCTTGAAGAGAGAGTGCGCTTCGTTTCTAGTGCCACCGTTTTATTCCTCGTTCTTTAATATAGCTTCGAAGCAACACAAGACATCATTGAAATTTTTCAGAATGGCCTTACATGATTCAGCGTGTATTGACCACCTGGTCTCAGAGAGACTTTTAAAAACAAGGTGCTGGCCAGTTACTCACATGCTGTCCAAAAGATACCTCCATCGCTTAGGTGAGGCAGAAAAGAACAGATACAGTCTCTGAATTAGTGAAAAATTTGACTGCCTCAAGGAAACTCTCAACGCTACACGCGCCAACTAAGTTCAGTGAACGACCAGCACACGAGACGTAGACTGATAATTCGTTCAGGTGTTTGATTCGAGCTTGCAGTGCTTTGTATTTTCCTGAGATATTACTCGCATTTTCATAAGCTTGGCCCCAACAATCATCAATTGAGATGCCATTGGTCGTCAAGAGGAACAACACGGTATCGAAAAGATACAAGCCGGCATGCGGTTCGATTGGAACAAATCCAATGAAGCGTTCGTACACATTCTCATTTATACAGTATCGTAGAACAACTGACAGCAGATTAACGTGAGTATGGTCTGGAGTCCAATCAACAATTAAAGAGAAGTATTTTGTGCGTTTCACTGCTTCAACGAGACGTTCCTTGAGAGCCTTTGCCATATGCTCTATAAATTCATCACAAATCGTTTTTGACAGATACCATGGGTGAACTTTTCCTTTGTTCCCCTAGCGTTTGAGGTGCTCTTCTAGAAAGAGATCAAACTTGGCAACAGCCTCAAACACTCCCATATAATTGCCATTTCTCGGTGAACCAAAAATCCCCTCACTGCCCCTAAACGCTAGGTTACGCTCAGCTAGAAGCTTAACTACAACGACTACGCGCTTCAACGCCTCTGTCCAGTAAGCGGTCTCTGTGACAAGATGCTTAACCAGTTCCTTGGCAATTGTGGTGCTCGAGTTAGAGCGGTCGAGCCAAGCTGCCACGTAGTTCCGGTGCTCGGCGCTCATGCGCGCAAACCTTTCTTTCTGCTCTTTTTCAATAAGAAAAGCCGTGCGTGGTGAGAGCACTGGGGTTGCTTGAAATCGAAAATAGTTTTCACATGAAAGAGTAAACGCAACCTTTGGACTCCGAGTACATTAAACAGTGTACGCTCGTACGCATCTCCATTTACAGCCTTTCGCACGAAAAGTTGAGGTGACATATAGTGTTTCTGAGTTTTGTATTGCCTTTCGGAAGACGGAAAAATTTCTGCCCGATATTGAAAATACAATGGCCCTTTCTCAAGGCATACACTCCGAAAGGTGCCAGTAATACCGCCCGGCCATTTAGCAGGGTCACTTCAGAGAATCTCGCAACGTACCTCTTGCTGCGGGGGTGTCTGTAATTCTCTTTTGCTGCAACGAGAAGCCGTCTTATTCGTCCCCTCGAGGCACACTTTGTGGGTGGCAACATGATTATTTGAAGCCAAACTAACAGTAAACAAGTGAGTCGGTTCTTGAAGTGTTGTTTCCTGGCGCCCGTCAGTAGAAGGAGGCTCATCGGGGAGGTTTGGCACGTGTTGATCAGCAGTAGTAGAAATCTGGCGCAGCGGAACGGACACCTGGAGCTCTGTGGCAGGGGCCCGGCCGAGTAGCATAGACGTTGCTGATTCAGGAACAGGACAGCGCTCGGTCAGCATCGGTTGCTCAGAAATAAGGACGACCGAAGTTGGCACCGTTTTTACAGGATCCAGACAACCAAGATGAGTCAAACCTTGCTTCTTGCCAGGAAACCGTGGTGATGGAGTTGGCAGGTCCTCTACAGAAGCACAGTCGGTACTATTGGGAGTTTGAAATGGACTCTGAGTAGAGCGATCACACTGCTGCTCCGCGAAAGGCGCTTTCAGTAGGTACTTTGTCATCTTTGGTAGCTTATTTTCACGCCCTTCTCTCTCTAACTTCGCCTTTCGTTTAGACGCACCACTTAACGATCGAGCATTTTCCCATGTATGGATGCTAATTGTGAACCGCACCGGGCACTTCGTCAGTCAAATGCGACCGCAGGTGTTTAACGGTGGCCGTCCCGATGACTGGCGCACGCTGCCTGGATGGTCCGTGGCTGGCCGAGAGTAGTGCGTCCCCCGGGAGCTCCTCAGCGAGCGGGCTTATGCAAGCTTAACTGGCGGCTCGGGGCTGAGTCGCAGCCCGCGATCAACTTCCTTTCACGGACGCGCGCAGCGTCTGTTTGTTACTAGCGCCAAAGCAGGCGTTCACATACGCATAGAGTTCCTTGTACAAATTCCCTCCTTCTCCGTAAAAACTCACTCCTTCTCCCGTTTCGGTCTCGTCTTGCTATAGGCTAGGAGCAATCGTCTTTTCTGGGAGGTTCTCGATTTTTCTTCCGCCCGTCAACGCCGAGCGCGAGAACGAAGGGGAGAAGGTGACTCCTAGCGCGGGCGAAGTTACTCGCCCTCTGTCGCCTCTGAGCCATATTTTTGAACTTCTTTCTGGAAAGCTCGGAGGCCAGTTTGACCTACTTTTCCATCGAGCGCGGGCGAGGGTGCGCAGCCACTTTGCAGGAATGGGCCCTGGAGGCAGGTCTTTGTGTCCACCTCTCCTACTTCCCCCTTCACTCTTCCACCATCCTAGCCAGAACAGTGAATGTTCCATGCGCCATGGCACGCGGACAAAAGCACGTGTGATGTCTTCTTTCCTTTCCTGCCTAGGCTCTGCCATCAGACTCATCATCATCTGCTATCAGACTCATCCTACCCCCCCTCCCCCCCAAATTACCATCACGATGAAGAAATGTCGAATGGGAAGCACTGTTTTGTACTGCAGCGCATCCATTCTATGAGAAGGACAGCGGCGGAGCTCTTTCCGAGTGTGTGGGTGGCGTGGTGGTGACAAGAGGCAAGGGAGATTTAGGTCCTCATCCCACATTACATGTTTTGTGTGTTTCCGCCTTGCCCCTCCTCTCCAGACAGCACTGGAGAAACGGACTGACAAGAAACCACGAAAACTCTTCTAAGCAAACGCACCTCGCTTCGTAAGAAAGAGGACCCCGCCGGGGTGGCGGGGGATTGCTGTTTTTGCAGCTCTACAACCTCTCCCCAAATGATCAGGGTAAACGCATGCTGTTACATAAGTCGGGGACCCCGTCTAATCGTTCTGGTTTTCTCGCTTCATACATGTCGCTCGAAGTTCGGTTGCCCATGGTACCATATACTAAGCAGGTTAGAATAAATGGGCCCCATTCTCGTACTGTCTGCGGTGAGGCCCTGGGCTGCAGCCCCCTTAGCCTCCCCCCCCCCCCCCCCCCCATTAATCCAGCGCTGGGTCTGTGACGCTTTACAGGTGTCCTCGCAGGAGCACTACAATGGCGCCGATTAATTATATATATCCTGTACGGCTGCGGCTGACAGTTTTTTGTGGGATGTGGGCATTCTTAAGCTGGCTTATGTGGACCAGAGGAACTTCGCTGCACAGACTATAGAAAAGAAGCGGACGTTTGCGTGCATTTATTTACATATATTTACAACTATTTACAGCAATACCATACACTGAACTTTGCACGTATCTGCTGCTATATACGTTACAACTCTTTGTATGTGTAGTCATTTTAATTTATAGAATTTATGTCTATTTACAGTGATAAGAAATATGCATTGTAGCGCAACCATCTTTGTACTCGCGAGGACGAAAAAGCGTCTCTTGCGCGAACGGAACGCAACAACACTGAACGAAACAAAACACTTCTAACGACCGTCTGGAGACGCCACTTCATACGCCCTCAAGTGTTTGATCGCCCCTCCTGCGGCGCCGAACGACAACGCCCGTAGAAGAGACGCTGACGCGGCGCCGAAGAAATGTTGGCTTGTGGTTTGGCCTTTACGGTGACTGCGCCTGAGCACGTGCTGAAGCGAACTTGTATTCATTTTTTTTCTGCCCCTTTTCTTTCAATTGCTTTTTTAGCTTTGAATAGTAGTATTAGCGCCTGGTTGTAGTCACATCCAGGCAGAAATTCCGAAATGCTTCGGCATCAGCTGCTGTGCCGTACATTAGCGAATAGAGTTCACTTCTCGCTTCTTAAAACATTCTTAGCTGCAGTCTGCTACGGACAGGGAAAATCTTTATCTAGTTGTCGTAACGATGACAGCTTATCCTGCAAACGGTAGAGCTGCGACTTGAAAGTTACTGCTACTTGGTAGTTTCGAAGAATGCCTTCTCGGGAAGATTTACCATTCCTTTATTTCATTGCACCATTTTTCTTACTGAACTTCATTGAATCGCAAATCAATATAGCGAAGCTTATTACTGTCTTTATCCTCTGATATCATATTTCTGCCAAGGAGTTGTAGTGCCTCTCCCGGGATGTTTCCGTGTTCCATCTAAACCACAATCTTGATTCGAACAAACCGCCACAGCCTTTTGTTGCAGTGCCAACGCCGCAGCACCGCACTCTCTGTGGCTCCTTTTAAAACCAGCGCCTGCAGGGGCTCCACGATGAGCAGCTCCACGGTGAGCAGCGCCACGAACGGCGCGCTCTATGACGCGTCCATACCTGACAGGCAGCCTGACGATCATGAAAGATGCAGAGCATCGCGTCACGAAGAGAGAGAGAAACAACTTTATTGAGCCGAGCTAATTACGACGCCATCGATGGAAGTGGTTCTCTCTTCACGGGACCCATATGATTCCCTAGCCGCCTGGCCCCTGCAGATCAGGACGAGCTGGACTTCCTGGGTGGGGCTGGTTAGCAAGGTCTCCCATCGCTCGGTAAGCGAGGATGAGGGATGGGGTGGGGAAGTGGGGCATTTGAGAGGTTGGGGATTGCTTTGACGAAATTGCATACTCCAATGACGTGCTTGAGCACGCCTATCTGAGTCTTGCAAAAATTGCATTCCTTCTCGTATCTTTCAGGGTACATCTTGTTTTGCAGGTAAGGGTGCGGGAAGGATCCCGCCTGTATCTGCCTGTAGATCGCTTGCTGTTCTCTGCTATGCGATTTGTGAGGATTGTGGCAATGTCGCCTCTCCCTCTTGTAATGGTTCGTAATGTCCCTATAATTAAGAAAGAGGGAACGTTTCAAAAATAATCTTCGTCCACTTTCTGCCGTCTGGCGCCTCTCAGACGGCTCTCTCCCCCAAAGGCGTAGAGCAGGCGCGAAGGCTAGCCGACGCGGGAGAGTAGGAAACGAGGATAGGAGAAGGTCTTGGACGGTCGGATCGACCGTACTTGGCAGGCATGATAAAAAAAAGAAGGCCGCCACTGCCTGGAAAACTTTGAAGTAACGAGTGTTAGCTTTATTGGCCATGCATAAAACGGAAGTTTTTCCGCATCCAGCGGGGCAAGTGAAGAAAACCTAAGCGGTTCGGAAAGTTAACATCACTTTTCCACCTATAGGATCGATCGACGCCTAGCGCCATCTATAAGAGAAATTACGATGCACGTCTACCCACTGTCGAGTTACACCCCTTCAAGATTGGTCATAAACGGAATTTGCTTCGTTTGGGGGATCAAAATGGGCCTAGAATTCGGCTTGCGGTGCGATATGATAACGATTCAATTAGTAATTGCATGTATACAATGTTTGCCTATTATTCCTTTGCGCGTTTATTTTTATACCACAACCCAGAGGGTTTTTATTTGAATACCAAATTCAGTACACAACTGCACCCGGATGGATGCCCCTAGTTGTCGGAGCATATATAACGGAACGAATGTATACATTGTATATGGCGCTATATGTCTCAATGCGAGATGTGTTGTTTTCTAGTTGCGGCTACAGATGGCGCTGTGACCTGAGAGTAGTAGAAGGCCCCCGTAATCCCGAAACGTGGTGAGTAAGAGCTCACGCTTTTTAAATAGAGCAGGAGCTGCAAAAGAAGTGGGTTCTGCATAAAACGCCGGTGCACTTTCATGCGTTCAGCATAAAGCTAGGTGTGTTCGATAAGACGCCTGCCATGGAGACCGCCAGTCGCTCGACCACAAACGTTGCCAGGGATATGAGGCTTTTCGCCTTCGACCAGGGTTAACCAGAGCAAAAACCACCAGCAATTTTTTGCGTGACGGAAAGGCACAATAACTATCACGCTTCTCTGTCGACACCTCAACCACGTCGTGTTTGAAAAAGGCCGCCACAGTCTGCAAGACGTTGAAGTAACGATCGTTAGCTTAATTCGCCGTGCGTAAAACGAGTCTTTCAGCATCCAGCGGGGCCAGGGGAAAGGGACGTCATCACTGGCGCGCGGCAGGTGGTTGGTTTTACAATGCTATTGTGGATGGCGCTGTGTCCTCAGGGTGGCAGCTTACTCCACGAAATCTTCAAACGTGATAAGTTTTTTGCTGCCACAGATGGCGCTGTGATCTCAGTGTGGTAGCAGACCACAAGAAATCTCGAAACGTGATGAGTAAGAGCTGACGCTCTTAAAATGAAATGAAAAAAGTTGGGAGTGGCTTAATTTGGCTAAACCTAGAATTCAGCGAAAAGCAAGGACGCTTGCTAGGCATCTCAGGCTCGTCTATGGGTTCTCTGCTACATGCTCGCGACAGCCGTTATGGTATATCCCCACACAACCACGGGGCTATGACGGGGTATCACATGGTCTTACGACACCTCCATCGGATGTTACGTGGCTTCACGTCACCTCATCGGATGTTCTCAAAGTCAAAGGACAACCCAAAGGTCACCCAATGTTAAAAGGTCAACTAAAGGTCATTGGTGAAGGGTTCGATACCATAACTGTAACACTTATGGTCATACTCGGCTAACGTGGTGAGGCTGAAGGCCGTTCAAAGTCATTCTGCGGCCTACGTGACGACGGCTTTACCTAGCGTACTGAAGCATTTCTCTTCGAATATTGTAGAGGGCGCGCACCTACGCCTTAGGGAAGGACACCAAAGAACAGCACACGACAAAAAAGCATGCGCAAAAACAGCGCACAAAAAACAGGACGGTTACAAAACAGCACAACGAAATAATGGTACAGCGACAAAACAGCACAGGGAAAAAGCAGCATGGCGACAAAATAGCACAAAGAAAAATCAGCCAGCGTCTAAACAGCACGCCGGACAAAATATCACAGCGACAAAACAGCGCAGCGAAAAAACAGCACGGTGACTGAAAAGCACAGGGGAAAGATAGCACGACGACAAAACAGCGCACTGCAGTACGGGGCAGCGCTGCAGAGGCTGCTGCAGTGGTCGAGTGCTCCAAGGCAGCGGGAAGCGAAGCCGTTTTGCGCGTCTCTGTTTCGATTTCAGAATTTTTTTGTACTTCATACTGCTCTAACGCAAAAGCTCGGAATGTCAAAAGTGAGCATATATCATGTGCCATGCGGGAGTTTCTTTAAGGCTACCCATGCAAATTTTTGTTTTAAATGAAAAAATAGTTATTCTTCAAGTTGTGGGCCTCCTATGAGGGGCATCTGCCGCTTCGTTCTTGAGTTGTATCCCACTATAGCCACGACGTTATCGCGCGTGCTTCAGAGAGAACAAAGGTTCTACGCGCGAATTTGAGCTGTAAATAGCAATTAGACGATATCGGCTCTAATCTCCTCACCCTGCCAGCGACGGCCGTATTTAAGCAGCCACCAAATAAGCTCATATTTTGCCTTGTTGTTCCGAAATGCTTAGCGAACATGTTATAAACAGCTTGAGACAAAAAACAGTGTTATCGTCCCTTTAAGACAGGTGAAGGCTTGATATGTGATGAAATGCCCGTGTTCCGTTCAAAGGCCGCGCGCTTTAAAACCGTCGAGTTAGTTCAACTCTGTTCTTGAATAAACTCTTCTGGCATCGAGAGGGCTACGGCACGTTTGGTAGTTTTCTCCGTCCTGTAAATAGCTCATAAGGGATCAGTATCTGTCCTTTATATAACCTCTGAAGACTGGTTCTTGCTGCGCAGCACCTTCGTCTGCTGCAAAAGGAGATATAAAATGCCATCCCGTTCGGTCTTACTTTCTTTCCGCCCATGGGCACAACCAAACCACAGCGCTTGATCTCCCGTGGCCAAACTCACGAAAAACAACTCCGATTTGCTCAAAGAATGCGGCACGATCTCTTGGAGCTGCCTTCACTCTCCTTGTTATCAAAACGCAAAGTGTGCTTCCTGGTAGGAGGGCAGAGCGGTACTGCTAGCCTGGTGGAACACTAGCCAGTCTGCTTGTGTTCGGACCTAAAGCGGCTCCTGCATTTTACAGCGCTTCTCGCAGCTGCGGGGTGGGGAGCGTGGCTGCAGCGCTCTTTTGTCCGCATCTCCAGTTACTACGCGGTTTATCCTGATGCTCCTGCTACGTGGCCGCTTCATTTTTTTTTCTGTAATTGTGCCCTTGAGAAGATTTCTCTATTGCTCAAGCTGGCATCGTCGAAACCTAGAGCACCATCGCATGCGAGCAGCGGGTTCTGTGTATGTTTGCAGCCGGCGGCGAAGATTACTGAAATGAAGAGTAGGAACAGGGCAACGCCGGAATCGGACGCGGGGACGCAGCATAAAAAATTATTTCCTCCATTAAAAAAATGTTCCGGAAATAAGTGCATTGAACGGTGCTGTTCTACGCACTAAATTTCATATTTTGACGAGCAGCTCACTGCAAAAATTAGGGCCGATTATAGCGCAATAAGCAAATTTCCTCACATTTCCAATTTCTTATCTGACAGGGCTTACCTTTCCTCATGTTTGAAGCAATTTTGTCGGCTTCTTTGCCTTTTGGACAACCTGAGAAAATACTTCGACTACTGTGACACGATAAATTTTTCAAAATATTTCAAAATCCCATTGTTGTGCACCCTTTACGCACGGATCGCAAAAAATAAGCTGGAATAATGGTTGTCATAGAAGCCATGATATTTTTCGCAGGAATCGAAGGATGCATCACGATGTTCTGCAATTCATAAAGTACTTTATATCGCACGCAGCTTGTAGTACTCAAGAATACCTTTATTACTAATTATTATGAATTATAATTATAAAATACCATTTATACAAGTGGAATTTAAGAACGGTCCATATAACACAATTTCGCACAATACTTTACTAAAATATCCGTCTACGTACGCTGCTGATTTACTGATGAATTTCTGTACGTGTCATAGCGACATTGAGGGCTACAAGACACGCCAAACGAGGGCGCTGATTCTTAATTAGTTGGTTTTCTTTATTTGTAGTCGTAGTGTGAACAGCGGGCAGCTGTATCGGGGAAGGCAAGACGGGTTACCGCAAATAGACTAGTGGTACTAGTAAGTGGGTTTATGAAGAAGAATGGGCATGAGCCTGTCAACCGGCACCAACTGGGCCACTAACAGTGAAGCGTGCGGAAAAGAGAGAGAGAGATAGCAGAATCAAGAAAAATGACGATGGAAAGAATAAATACGCGTCAAACCCACCGCATGCTTTAGGACTGCGTAGGGAAACCAACACGACGGCTACTAGAAGAAGGAGCTTGTAGAAAACATTTATTTCGCGAGGAGCTCACACTCGTAAGCAAATCGGCAGCCTAGCATAACATCTATTAAAGGCGTCGTTGAGTGGTTTGCCAAGACGCCTTGCTGGCGCTCAGCAATATCAGCATAGGCTGACCATTGGGGAACTGCAATCCCACGTCTAGCCTCCGCCTGCTTTTGCTCGGTTAGTGACGGCTCCTGCTTGTATCCGTGCCGCACAGGACGTGACAAAAGCCAGATGGCCAGAACAAGAAAAACGCGGGTTTATTGAGAATTGTTGCTTTTATAGCCAACCAAGTGAAAACGGGCCGACCGCAGCGCGCATGTCCGGAACAGGCGCACGGTCATGCACGCGTCTGATACATCCTTTCGTTTCAAGAGACAAAACAGACGCTCGACAGATTAGTTAAGCAACTTGATTAAATGCCTCGTCATAGTGAAGGCGTTGCGGGGGCCTAGTGTTCCGGGAGGATCTTCTAGGAGCTGGGGTCTGCACAGAATCAGGTGTTGACCTTCCTTCAGCGTTGGCTGTCCACTGTTGTGCCCCATCAATCATTCGTGACGATTCCGAGGCCTGCGATGTTGACCCAGCCCAAGAACGCATCGCAGGTACCTGAGGGTTGTCGACAGGCGTGTTCGCTTCGGTTGTGTCGTCCCCGTCTTCGCTGCTTGTCTCAGAATACGGCTCATCCGTTTGTATGAGGTGTTTGCGGTTGCGCCGCATCACTTTCCCATCTTCAGTTACCAGCTGGTACAGCTTTGGAGCTTGCGTGCCTCTTACCCTCGCTTTCCGCAACCACGTTCTCGTTCCTCGCAGCCGTACTACGTCCCCTCGAGAAAGCCTCGGCAAAGGGTTGCCTTGTGCGTGCAGGCAGTGCTTCTTCACCTCGGTGCAGTGTACTACATGGAAGTCGGGATGATTGGCTCCCAGGCGCTTCCCTTGCAACAGTTCACCAGGGGATCGCCCAACCTCTGAGCTGAGCGATAAGCCAGTAGCCCTTGCCAGAAGTCGTCCCCGGACTCCTGGGGTTTTTTTTTGAAGATGCGTTTGACGATCTGTACACCTTTTTCCGCCCCCATTTGAAGCGGGAAATGAGGACTACAGGTTGCATCTGAAAAATCAGTTTCGTGCAAACATATGGCGAAGTCGTAACTCGAAAACTAAGTTCCATTGTCCGTGAAAACTTCTGCCGGGACGCCATATGTTACGAAGATAGCGCTGAGTGCAGTTATCGTGGTCCTTGAGGTAGTGTCCTGGAGTTGTTAGACCTCTGGAAAGTTCCAGAAGGCGTCATAAGCGACAAGGTAGGAGTCTCCCCCTATTGGAAAAAAGGCAACGATGGGTAAATTGGAAACCAACATCAAACACCTTGGTGGAATATGGTAATGGAAAACGCAGTGGACTGCTGGCGATGCTGGGCGATGTTGCGACTGTTGGGCGATTGTGGTAATGTTGGGCAATGTTGCGACGGTTGGGCGATAGTGGTACTGTTTCGCAATGTTGTGATAGTAGGGCAATGTTGGGATTGTTGGGCAATGTTGGAACTGTTGGGCAATGTTGGGACATTTGGGCAATGGTGGTACTGTTGGGCAATGGTGGGACTTGTTTAAAATCAGTTCCTGGGCGAGTTTGTATTTCATGCTTACATTCACAGCGCAAAGACAAACACGGACACGAGGGGAGACACCACAAAGCGCCGCCGTGGTGTCTCCCCTCGTGTCCATGTTTGTCTTTGCGCTGCGAATGTAAGAATGGTGGGACTGTTGGGCAATGTTGAAACTGTGGAGCCAGGGTCCATGCTAGGAATTCGGCCAAGCTACACCTGTCGCAATGAGACATCAAAAAAGAAGCTTGTGCAGCCAGCTTTATTTTGTGTTCATGGTCCTCTCCTCTCCTTCGCTCACTTGCCAATGCCGCTGGGCTCTATGAAACAGCCTTGTTGATGTACTGCCGGTGCATGGGAACTTGGGATAACCAGGCGAAGCACTCTCCAGAAAAGATTCAAGTAGAAACATTGGGATCCCCAAGATTTTTTTCCTTGCCTATATTAGAGCCTTAAAAAAGTAAGCACTGTATTACGGGTACAGGAATACAACTAACCTAAATCAAGAACCGCTGAAACTATTCGCACTCCAAGAGAAAAATAATCTCATGTTCTTACTGGGTTCTTAATGTTTTCATGTGCTCCTTTAAATCGGCATCAGGGAGCATCTTGAGCCTATTAACAACTTCATATAATTTTTTCTCGGATTGTTCTTCTTGGAAGCTTTTTTCTAACTTATGATCAATAAAAAGTTCCACTCATATTTTAAAATCGTTCTGCTTTGCGTTCGTAGAGGGCTCCTCAGCTTTTCTTCTATACGTAAAACCTAACCACATTCCTTACTGAACTTTCTTTTTAAACGTATAAACGCAAACGTTTGAACGCAAACGTAGCTAGCGTGTAGACGTAAACGTAAACGTTTTAAGTGTAAATGTAAATGATTAAACGCTAGCTACTACAGACCGCTTCGGACGAATTCTTTGTTCCACCGGCACTTGCGCACACAAAGAAAATTTCACGCTACATGCAAAAAGAGGCTGCATTGAAGTCCGTATCGTCTGCTGTCAGTGAAAGGACCAAGAAAATTTGAGAAACTGACTGCCATCACGCTTGTTTGAGTTTTCATTATTTAATATCTATGTGTGCAGTTAGACATGATCAAAGCCACCTTTTGTCCATTTGGTAGTCTACGTGTGGACGTGTCTGACGTGGACCGATTTTCAGTGAAGGGAGACAGCTAATTTACTGCTACGCTTTCTGGCTGAAAATAACATTTTTTTCATTGCGAAGGAAGTAGCAGACAGGACAAGTGCTCTCCCGTCTGTTCAGTTCTTCTTTTTGTCCTTCGTCTTTAGATAAAGGCACTAAAAGGTTTCGAAGCAATGCATAACTGAATTGTGCTTGGCCTTTAACCCGCAAATGCTAAAGGATGAATCATATTCCTACTTTCTACTCTTAAATACTGCTTAATATATGCCGCAGTTTTAGAGAGCGGAAGACTTGGTGGCATAAGTAAATATTAAGCGGTACCCGCTTGAGAGAAAAAGACAGCACAGGTTAGCTCCCTGAGCAAGGGTTCAAAAAGAATGCACAAGCACATCAGCCACCATCGGAAACACTGGCTTTATTATTGGCAAAACAGCAGCAGTAGCCAGCACCGGGAGGAATGAGAGATCTTGCAGTGCAAGTAACCAGTCCATTTCAGTCAGCAATATTATAGCGCCATGAGCAACAGCAGAGACCGCGCATGGTCATCAGCAGTTCTCACCAACCTTTTATTGACCTCAAAATAAGGTGGTGCTATCAACATATTTGGACATCACGTATCCGACATTGACGAGAAGCGTGTGTGCGGTGGGCTGGGGTTACTGGAGAAATGGGGTTAGCAGAGACAGCCATAAGTGAACCGTAGCGATTGTTGTTCAAGGAGCGTAGATCTGAAATCGAGATGTGAGGGGTGTTGTGTCTTGGGAGGGAAACGGCATTGTAGCCGAGGTGTAAAAATAACTCAGGTTTAATGTCAGCAGGCCGTCAGACCGCGCGTCCCGCTGGTCTACGACTGCCCATGCAAACCAGCACGCCATGCATGAGATACAGACAGGCAAGGGGGCGTTGCCCAAACACCGGCACGTGGCCATGAGTTTGCCGCTTGCTTATCTTGATACAAACACTACATTCCCTCGTCCCTAAACTTTGCATGCTCTCATCACAAA
The DNA here is from genome assembly GCF_052857255.1 of Amblyomma americanum. NCBI lineage: Eukaryota > Metazoa > Arthropoda > Arachnida > Ixodida > Ixodidae > Amblyomma > Amblyomma americanum. The sequence continues at coordinate 96,939,904 of NC_135499.1, read as the reverse complement.
TGGTTGCCATTTATAACGAAAGGTTAGATTTTATACAGAAATAGCAGAAACAAGTTAACTGTTTAAACTGTAGCTCCAAATGTTGGTTGGCACAATCACGGCCCCGGTTTGTACCGATCCGGGGACATCTTTCCCTGGTCGGGTACCGATGTCGTGTTGAGGCTTCGTAGCCCCTGGCGCCAGGAGAAAACCCCGAGTCGTGATCAGTGTCTTCGGAATCGAGGGCTGCCGTCGATACTCCGCCTCCTGCGGTGACCGCCCCCGGATCTTCCTCAGTGGTGCTCGCTGCTTGTTTCTGCGGTTGCACGGCACTCTTGTCGTCAGTACCGGTTGGTGACCCAGATGGTTGCCACGGCTGCCAGGAGTCCTCACCATGGGCGCCGCAACCGTGGTCGGCAGACTGTGGCTCCGGTTCTGCCTTCCTTGCGTCGTTTTCGCCGTTTGCTTATCGTGATACAAACACTACAAAGAAAAATGGTGCAGTGCATAGATTCTTGTGCCAGTTCTCACTCGCCACACGCCTCAGTGAAGGTACGAAAACTACCCGGAGTGGTAGGCACGGCTAGGTAAATAGTAAGAGCGTTACTTAAAGTTTAAGAAACTGGAGATATCATTACGCAACGAGGCAAAGCAAGTCTTTCTTTAAAACACTGCATTTCTCAGGACAAGTCAAACGTGACAGGTAAACACAGCAGAAAAGGTAGCTCAAAATTAGCTGTTCTGATTCCTCTTATGTTGCCAACAGCTAATTCCTCCGGTCAAACAGCTCAACATAACTGATATTCATTGTCTCCCCAAAACATAGAGAATTCCTCTTTTAGAGGAAACAATGTGACTCAGACTTTACTGTGTATGCTCTATATAATAGAATCTCGTTTCTGTCTACCATCGAGCGTTCCAGTAGTGCACATGCTCGTCTTATTCAGAAAATAGAATCTAAAGAAGTATAGCAGATTTCATAAAGGCTAAGCATGACGCTTTTACGTGATGGATCGGCTGGAGTTGCCTCCTGTTTGTGATGGCGTTCATTGCATTACGCAGGACCACCGACAATGAGCTGTGCCAAACTACAACGGCATCGGGAACAACCAAGTGAAGTAGGCCGACACATCTGTGGAGTCCAAGACGACCAACAATGCGTTACAAAACGGGAAACCAGGTGAACTGGAATACTTTACTACTTCAAACTGGGCTCACATTTTCCGTGTAATTGTACACTCAAGTCGGTGCCGATCGACTTTATATTCCCCCTAGTGTACAAAATGGGGCTTGGACAAGTTGGTCTAGCAGTATCTAAACGGCGCAAAGGCACAGACATGATGAACATCCTTTTCACGTCCGCGCCTTTGCGGCGGTTCGGTTTGCGCGGGAATCTAAATAAAAAATTAACAGTGCGGCGCTGAGTTCAGATTTAAAATCACAAATACGGTGAAATTTTATAAAACCACCGTAATTTCAAGAACACGCTTATTCATCAGCCCGAGTGGGGTTGTGTAAAGATTTTATTTTCTGAGGTCATGAAATAAGTCTCGACGAATGGCATTCTAACGACCTTTGGTGTATCCCTAGATGAGACCGCTGCGTTGAACTATTTTAATGTGTTCAAGGTAAAATAAAGTGAAGTAAGCGGAGAAGTGCACTGAAAAGAAAAATGGCGGTGGTTTTGAGTCTTAGCGGCAGATCATTTTGCCATTTCATAAACAAGCGCAAACTTTTCGCACTAAAATATGGTGCACTTATTTCGTGGGTTGAGCGGTTCGCCCACAGTGCACGAGAAAGCCGAGCTGAAGGCTGCCACGTGCCGCACAGCAGTGTTGCAGTCGTCCCCCAGAACCTCCGAGAATCCGCGACACTTGATGTAGCACCAGGAAACGAAGAAAAGCTGCAGCTCTGTCATGCTGCTGAAGTCAGCCAATCTGTTCTGAAAGCCGCGGCTCTTGAATGCGTCCACCAACATGTCCAAGGACGCGAAATCTGACAGACTGGCTAGCCATGATCTCCCCTCCGGGGGCGTGACACAATTGCGAGCAGATTGTATCAAGTTCGTCGTCGCGTTAATGTTGAAGTAGTGGATGAGAGATATTTCAGCGGACGCTTTCGCTACGTGAGCTCCAAGTGCGCCGTACTTTACAGCGTCAACAACGCTAAAGTCGTACAGCGGAAATGAAATTACGTATGGAGCAAGGACATAGTCGTGGAGCCAGTTGGAATACGGCGAGAACTGGTTGAGGGTTTGCCAACCCAGCGTCCGCGGTATGGTGTCGTTCTCCTGGAGTCGAAACATTCCCCAAGCTTTCTCCCAGTTCTTAGTAAGCGAGAGAGTCATCTCAGGGAGGGAGTTAGTTGCAGCTTTGAAGTTCGCGTCCCTAGACATCGATCGGTTCAATGCACCCATCACAACGTCGAGTGAGCTCCACCGGACACTCATGGAAGTGTCGTCAGAGTAATGCGGCTGCGAAGACAGCCGAGAAGCGAATTCTTTTCTTATGGACAGGACGACACGTTCCACATCTTCGCGTATTTGAGAATAAAATGTCAGCGCATTGTACGGAACGAAGAGGTAGTCTCCGACGAATTGGTAGACGAGTCTGTAGCACAAGCGGCCATGATGGTATCGAATAAGTTCATGATTGCTTGTACCATAGTAGTTCGAGATGAGCTGGTAGTTTGCAAACACACTGGCGTACCTTGCTGCCATCCCAGACACGAAAAGGTGAGTTTTATTCTCGCCTAATTTCTTCCAAAGTTCGATAAATGTCATTACGTAATATAATCTAAATGTCCGAAAATTTGGCACGGTAGTCACGTTGAATTCTGCGAGTAACTCCATCCATTTCTCTTCCTGTAGGCTATGGTCTGGGAATGCCTGCATTGTTAAGCGTTTACGAGCGGTATGAAGCCGAGGGAGAAACGTCTCTTCCAGCTCGCTGACTTCTTCGAACGTAACAGCCCTATCTGTATCGCCTCCGGAGAACGTTTTCCTTATGAACTCGAAGCTGGCACGCCTGCTGTCCAGTCGGCGAAGTCTTTCTTGCTCTTCCACCGCGAGATCAAAAGATAGGGGGACAAAGACCCAGATGTTGTGTCGGCGTGGGACAACTTTAATCACGACGGCCCAGTCGAACTCGATGTTAAGGCTCAGCAGCGTCCGCAGAACATCGGGTGTCGTGGACAGGCGCGGCCACACGATGCCAGCTCGCCGGAAGCACTCTCGGATCACAGGGAGCTCATCGCGCTCCCCACGCCAGACCATATCACAGGAGCGGTAGAAGAGGCCGGCTTTCTGCACAATGTTCTGGCCTGTGGTCGGAGGGCTCGTGTCTCTGCTGACGACTTCGGTCATTTTGTCGACTGCATTGGCGACAAGCTCCGCGTGCACCGAGAACTTGCGCTTGGTGTGCCACCCAGCGCAGACGTACGCATCGAAGTTGGCGCACGGATTTAAGGAGCCGTTGACGGACTCCGCCATGAGCTTGGCGAACTGCTCGCAGGCGGGACTTGTGCAGAGCGTGGTTTCGTTACGGAGCGATCCATGGAAAATACCGAGCAGAAGCAGGAAGCAGGCGCCGGTTAAGAGTGCAGCGCCGACGGCTGCGGCTATGGCGATGCGGTACGGCGAGGGTTTATGCTGCACACGCGGACTGACGAGGCGCTTGTACAGCTGCCTAGGTGACTGCGAAGAATGGAAAGCAGAGAACAACTTCCGTGAGGTGGGGCTCTCTGAAAAGAGTCACAGCAGAGGGCACAAAAAAGTCGCTGATAAGATTAGCTTTACACTATGTAATCGTCAGTCCCAATTTCTCCTTTTATGATGAAACACTACACGCGCTTGATTGTTTTTATTTCCAGCGCACTGCTGGCCAGGTAGGCCAGTGCAGTTCATAAACAACTCTTTTAGCATTCCGAAATGTGTGCTACTATTTTAGTAGCGTTTTGTATGGGGCTAGCTAGGCTCAGGATTTAGGACGGACAACGGCTAGGGCAACGGAAAGGGCGCACCACATAAAGGAAGACGGCACAAGCCGTAAGAACTTTTTGTTAGGAGAAAACGTCTTTTTCTTATCTGTACACTGACGTCGCCGATGCATTGTTGATACGTTTTTCGGATAAAAGCGGCATCAAAGACTTCACGTGCCCCAGTCTCGTGGCTTCGGCTTAAAATATTTACATTATAATCTTAAGCTTTGATTTATATTTTTACTCTACTTACAGTCTACCCCAGGTGTAAATTTGCAGAGTTTTGGAGTGACAATTCAAGTTCGCGCTCCCTTACAGCTTGTTAAATGCATATCTTTCCACGCAGAAGGGGTAATTCATACAAAACCACTTGCGCACTTGGGCCTGGTATGATGGGTCCCGCATCCAGCTTTCTTTTTTTGCATCCATAAGATGGGGATCCATCGATCATGTTTTCGGAAATCTGACAAAACGGGAGCATTGCACTTCTTCGCCACTTTTTCAGACTGAGACATTTGACGTAGAAATGCGGAGCTCTCTGTCTCACTTCATTTTTTTCTCTTGGTATGCTTTTCTGTCCTTTCGCTTCCTCCAGCAGGCACTCGGCGATTGATAGAAAAATAAAATGTAGATGTCCTGCTTTTTCTAATCTTCTAATCTCTATAGAGAAACAACATTCAGCCTTATGAATGCAGGACTTCAAACCTGGCAGCGTTAAAGCGGACTTTCACTGGAAAAGCCGCACATCTTCTCACACTAATATAGGATTAGCCCAGAGGGCTCAAACGCAAACTTTCACCTGTGGAATGAGAATAGCCAGAACTCGAATAAAGTTGGGATTATGAGTTGTAGTTTCACTTAATATCATTACGACCCATAATTAGGTTAAGTAAATCAATTTCGCTGAACAGATAACTGCGGTATTTACTTGTAAATTGAAACCATGGCCATTGGGTTGCTGTAGCCGGATACAACTCAAGAACAAAGCGCATTTTTCACGTCAAAGGACCTCCGTCCAGCCAATGGCATCGGCCGATTCTCATGACCCTGCTAACGAGGTAATGGGAAGTGGAAGATGATAGGCGACAGTCCCCTCCCTCCATGGCCGGGGATAGTCCCCTACCTGCATTATCATGCCACTTCCTGCATTCTGACGCTAGCTGGCTCATGAGAAGTGACCGACGCTACCGCCTGGAAAAAGATCCTTTGAAGGGGAAAAGCCGCGTCGTTCGTGAGCTGAATGCGACTATAGTCCCACACGTTTGCGCTAGGCTATTAACGTTCGTTCGACTTGGTTAAATAGAGAATTTTGTACTGTGGTGTATGTCGTGGCCCCTTATGCCTGCTGGCGAAGCACAGGGTTAATTGGAGAGACTTGGGAGAGATCTTTGCCCTGCAGAGGGTGTACTCTGGCTAGTGATGATGATCATGAATTAAAAGAGGTGCTAATTAAGCAAGAAACTAGCAAATTAGCATTAACGCTTTCGCTTTACACCCGTAAGGCGGCGCATAATTTTGTCTCTAAATTTGTAGCGCCGACAGAAGGGCAATGTTTGCGATTGCTCTCTTCGCTGCCTTATAGAGACAATAAATGTCAAGCCCAGCATAGAATCTAATGATGCTAATGCCTTTAGAAACAATTCTGAAATTTCTGTGGAAATGTTTTCGCCGCTGCTGTAATTTTATCGCAGTGCCACGCTTGTGTCGATCTCAAACCCACTAGCATATTGGAGCTGTAAAGCATTTACGTAGGGTCATCTGTAGCACTTGATCTGTCAAACATCTTTCTTGCCTCATAGTTCATGACATTATTAACGTCCGGTACGGTAATAGTGCTATTAAGTACGCTCAAGGCAGTCTAGTGCGCCTCAAGTAACCTGTCTTGGCCTATGTGAGAATGATGGGACGTGCTGTCGCGAAAATTGGTACTGTTTCTTCGTTGACACTGGAAGATGCGGCACGCGATTTTGTATTTTTTTTTTTGTGGAGCGAGAAGGCGAGCAGACCTAACTCGAGTGATCATGGCTAAGTGCAATACTTCCGCAAGTTTCCGGATTGTTGTAGCTGCTCTGGTCCCTTATCTCGAACGTTCATTGACAACAAAAAATTGAGCGCGGCTAGAAGATGCAGACAGAACTACAGGCCATCACGTTTTCAGTGGGAAGCCGTATGCCTAGCAAGACTAAGTCGGAGCATCCCGTCACCTTGAGTGTGTTTGAAGCAGCAGTGCGTGTTCTGCCTCGATCAAGCGTCATCATCTCAATGGGTGCCAGAATTATCAAGAACATCAAGGGTATCATCGAGGGAAACACGCAGCTTCCCTTAGACCAAGGACTTGGGATGGCCATAGAAGCACCTCCGGCTTCCGAAATGGAGTAGCTGAGGCACTGGTGGCACACGTTAGTGAAGAATACCGACACCCCAACAAATTCACGACGATTGCTTTTTTTAGATGAACTATCCGGCGTACGAGGGGCCTTCGCCCTCTCCGTCCGATCAGCAAAGGATTTCGCGTAATCAAGACAACTTGCCCGCATTCGACATCAACCCTTTGCTGCCACGGAAGACAGAAGATCAAAGATGAAATACGCAACATTCTTCAAAGTTAGAGCTTCTCGTCGCCTTCTAAAGGTCAGACAAACACCGATTGCCAAACATCGCATTGTAACGGACGAGCACACCTGACCATTCCGCCAAAGCCTCTATCGTGTGTCGCTGCGACAGCGCTAAGCCATTCGGGCCCGGACCAAGTGGAAAAAATAATTTGGTACGTCGTCATCCAGCAGTCGAAGAGTCGCTGGGCGGCACTTGTTGTTTAGGAGAGAAACAGGGACGGCACACTGTGGTTCTACGTCGATAACTGCCCCTTCCACAGCATAACTAAGAAGGATGTCTAACCAATCCCCCACATCGACGACACACTGGAGCGGCTGTGCAACAGGAAGTACTTCTCTTCGGGGGACTTCAAGAGCGGGAACTGGAAAACTAAAGTCAATGAAAGAGTCCAAGAGAAAACCACATTCATCGCACCAGGTGGGTTTTTCGATTTCACGGCGATTCCATTTGGACTCTGTTCTGTACCAGCAACGTTCCGACTGGTAATGGAAACAGTACTGGCAGCTCTGTAGTGGGAGAGTGTGCCTTGTATATTTAGATGACGTCGTTGTCTTCGACTCAAACTTTGATGACCACCTAAAAAGTTTCTGAACATAGCTGGAAGCAATCAAATCGCCCGCGGACTGTGTGAAAGCACAGCAGTGCCCTTTCGCCTATTAGGAGCTTTTGTTTCTGGTAACTATCGTAAGCAAGGTTGAATTACGCCCGGCTTTAAACTGAGCGCTGACAGCATATACAGGCTTTCTGCCGAGACGCTTGTGACTATCGCCGCCGAGTTATTCAATTATTGCTGGGCGGAAGTAAGCACAAATTAATTTTTTAACCCTTTTCTCCGTGATTCTGATTACTGGACTGCCATCAACGCTTAGTAGCAATAATTTTTAAATACCCTTAGGCAACATAGCCAAAAGTTGACTTGTACCAATTAGCTTCCTACTGAATACATCCTTAAGATTTAGATGTTAAACTTTCCTTTGAAAAGAAACATGCCTGCTGGATGTACAATACACGGTCCAATAAAGAATTACGCATTAGGATTCAGCTCATTCAAAAACTGCAAAGGAATCAAAAGCAAACATCTTTATCTGCAGCAAGTTGTATTAATCGCCGAGACATTGATGCATAAAGTAAGGGGGGGGGGGGGGGGGGGTTGAAAATAGAACTAGGAAGGAAAATGACGGGAAACCGATAGCAGTGAGTTTTATATATATATAGATTGGCGCACAATAAGAAAAAAAATGCGAATAAGCAGAATACGCGCGTTGTTTTCTCAGGCCTCTTGCAATTTGCTCAGCTGTGCTCCCGCATTATGCATGCAAAAAGAAGAAATTTTTATGTGGGAAGCGATATTCCTGGCAGATTGGAAATTGCGCAAGCGGCGTGGTGTACAAATTATCCCTTTTGTGTCGAAAGGCATAAATTGGACAAACTGGTGTATGTATGCAAGAAGCGCATGGACATAAGCTGCCAGTGTAAACTGGTGGTAACTTACTTCTGCCGAAGCACAGCAAAACATAAAAAAGCGAGCAAACGTTGACACGTATAAAAACATTATGCAGACGCCATGTATGGATCTGCGTCACGTCACCTCCTTGAAGATCTTTTTAGCCGAAAAAAGATTAACTGCGTGGCATCGACGTATGAGTGTGCCTGAAACAACAAGAACTTGTCGATGTATGATTAGATGAGAATACGTACTTATACATGTTTATGTTTAGGTTTATACGGCTTTACCGTCCCAAAGTGACTCAGGCTGATATGGACGCCGTAGTGTTTGGCTCCGGATAACTTGGGCCCGTGAGGTTCCTTAACGTCCATTCACGTCGCACAGTAAACGCGCCTCTAGAATTTCGCCTCTATAGACACGGGACCGCCGCCGTTGGGGTCGAACCCGCTTCATGCTGGCCAGCAACCGACCACTGTAATCAATGATCCGCCACGGCGGCTCTACTTTATTGTTATGTGTGCTTTATGCTGGTCTATGCAGTACTATGTCCTAACTCGTGTGCCACAATATACTGGTGCCTAAGTTGTAGCGAGACTACAGAAGGAGTAATAATAAAATATTCTATAGCAATCACCAATAAAAGGAACGCTAATTAAACTTCGTATATACAATGGACGCAAGCATGGCTACAAAAAAAGAATTCAAAACTTTTCAGGAATAAATTTGTTTCCTTTGTACTTTGTGCTTTTTTGTCCCGTGTAGCTTGTATTAGAGCTGTGAAGTTAGTCCTGAAGAGAGGCAAACTTGGGTGGAAGAAGTGGAACTCGAAGTATGAACAAACAGCAAAACTTACGTTCCCTGGAATGGGCTATTATTTTTCAATGGGGCAAATAACTCAATGCGAGCTATGAAAAAATTCAGAAATTCAAGTTTTGCTGGAAATATATAATTTTAGATCAATGAGTGTTACCTAATTGTTCCATTCTTGACGGCATATTTGAACCTTTTTTTAGCCATTCTGAGAAAAAAGATCCAATATTAAAAAAATAGATTAATGAGAATTAAAAACGAAGCCAGATTTTTTGCACTGACCTTAAAAAGTTATGTGTCTAACTCGTAAGCGCATTATTTTTGACGTTTCTTCACTGTTGCTTTCGTCATAGCATTGCTGTGGAATATTCTAATAATGCGAGAGCATTAGAACCTACGTGTCAGAAAAAAAAAACTGATGGAAAATTTTGCGTACTTAGACCAAACAAACAATTAGGCGCGTTAGAACTTTTTCTGCTGTTCTGAACCAGTGTTCACGGAAGACAAGGAGAGGGCTGAGTCGGGCTGATTTGTTCATGTTGTATGGTACGACGAAACAGCGCTGATGGACGGGATGTAAAAAGAGACAGACACATGCGCTCTCTGCCTGTCTATTCCACCGTTCCATTCGTCAGTGCTGTTCAGTCGTACCATTCAAAAACAAAGTGCCACTGTCCTGCCATGTCTGATGCTGCCATGAGGCTAAATGCGGCAATTGCCCACTTATGCTCGCTATAAGTGCTAACGCTTTAAAAATGTCAACTGGCGGTGCTCTCTCTGATGGCACATGCCACTGCTGGCAGGTGAGAAACTGATGAGAGCAAAATCCCCTCAACATATAGGGAAGAGGAGGAGAGCCCAGAAAGCGGTTGCCATCGGCAGAGCCCAGAAGGTGGGCTCTGGCGATGGCAATCGTCTTCGCCTTTTTCTTAAACTTTTTCACCATTCTTATCTACGCGAAGAACTTATTTCACCCCCACAGTACGTGTCATCCCGCATGGATCACGCCCACAAGGTTGGAATACCATTCTGCAGAACGAAAACCTACTTTCATTCCTTTTTATCCCGGACATTCGACGAGTGGAATCACCATCCCGCACCACTGGCTCTAATTAATGATCACCGTTTATTTCAAGATGCATTAACTAACATTGCATAACTAGCAACCTTACGTAAAATTGTGCTCATATTTCTATGTTTTACTACATTGTATAACCACTCCACTCTATAATGCCTTATGGCCCTGAGGGTATTTCAAATAAATAAATAAATTAATTAATTAACCTAGACTGAGGTGGTTCTGACAAGAGCGAAGGAATGCGCAACATGAGGGTGGTCGCGAAGCAAACAACCCGCCGGGTGGCTATACAGGAAGGCAAAGGGTGAGGAGAAAAGCGAGCTGGTAAGAGGAGTCGAGATTACTAAGGAGAAGAGGAAGAAGAGATAGTAGTGTGGCGCACACGCTCAGGACGTCACTCTTTCGTTGAAGTCGATGCATGCTAGTCACCTCCAGATCCGAGTGCCGATGAGTAGTTGAGATGAAACATGGGACAGACCGCATAGGTAGGGAGTCAAGTGTAAAGAAGAAGTACAAAGGCGACAAAGTGCGCAATAGAGGTGAATGCAAAGAAATGTGTGCCGTGTGTCGTGTTCTGTAATGCCGATTGACTGATACTTCGCATTTCCATCGGATTGGTCCACCGATTGCCAGATATTAGAGTTAAAGCGTTGCGCGATTCGTGATTGGCTACCGTGTACAGCTTCTGCGGAGCACCACTACATACGCGCTGGTTGGTCCAGGCGTGCACGCAGCTGACGGCAACGTGGCGCCATCTGGCGCCCCCATGGCATTATGCGTACACGGAGTGGCGCCACGCGGCAGCGGTTCATAGTAGCAGATCGCGCGGTGCTATAACTCTGTGGCATTTTTTAGACGTTAGTATAACTTGCCCCATTGAGCGAAAAACCGGCCGTGAGTGCGCGCGCGCGTGCGTGCGTGGGTGTGTGTGCGTGCACGTGTGTGTGTGTGTGTGTGTGTTTGTGCGTGTGTGTGTGTGTGTGAGAGAGAGAGAGAGAGAGAGACAGAGAGAAGACTGCTAGTGATCGTTGAATGTTAAGTATGGACAGACCGATTCTGCATATAAGGCCATTAATCCATTAGCTATCGCGTCAGACCCTTTAGGCGGAGCGCGGGCCGCAGTACAGCCGGCGACTGCTTTGCCGGAGTTAGCGCGCAGAATTCACCCATGCAGAATTCCCAGCATCGAGGCATCGGTTTACATCACGCCGCAGCGCGCGGCTACTGCGTTCATTGAGGGGGCGGGCGAGCTTACGCCTGGTCACACGTAAGCAGTCTTGTCTCTGCTCACTTTTTTTTTATTATTTATAACTGCAGGCGTGAACACCGTGGGAATTAGAAAGGAGTTAGGGCTTTATATTCTTAGCTCGCCTTATGTTACTGCGACTTCAAGTAGAGAGTGTATTGCATTGCATTGCTGCATATAAAATCTTGCAGGTATTGCACACCTTAAAACATGCTGACAGTCGGTCAGTCCCGAAGCAACCGTACACATGCATTAAGCGACAAAAAAATGATACAGCACAGTCTACCTAACTGACTGAACAACCTATAGTTTGTGGTTCACTTTTCTGTCGTCCTTTGTCGCGAGCGAAAATTTCATCCGGCTGTTAAAATAAACAACAGAAGAAAAGCACATATTCGAGCAAAAATGCATAAGATATTTTAGATTCAGATAAAATGCCACCCGCCAATTTAGGAGTTCCCGGGCTACCATACTAAAGTTGCGGCATTCGCGCTGTCAGCCAAGTGGATATTATCAGGCTGATGACAATTATTCTAAGAAAAAAGGGCGCTGACTGTTGAGTTCGAAGAAATTTCAGATCAGTTTCACGCCCAGTCCTCTGTAAGTATCGGTGCGTTGTAAAGGCCTTTTAAAACAGTATCAGTAAAAACTCTAGAGCATGCTTACTACATTCGAATCAGTGCGAAAACACAATTTTGTGCTGCGTAGAAGACGACGATAAGCGGACAGTGCCCCCGGACGGACCAGATGGAATTCTGTGAAGAAGAAGCTCTGCAGTGCACTGCGCTAGTGTGTGGTGGTGTTAAACACAGAGAGTGATCGGCTGTGGCGATAGCCTAGTGGTCAATAAAGGGGAAAAAGAATTGGCGATGCGCTAGTGGTCTCGCGCAGAGGTCTTTGAAGCATATCTGTTCACGCCGCCGCAGGTATGAATACTAGTCATGGATATTGAGGTGATATAGAGGTGATGCGGACATACATCGTATATAGGCGATTTTTCATGGCTCACAAAAACCGGATTAGTGCTTTCACCCTAAAATAAAATACATGATAGTAAGCGATGACGTATGAGTATGTCTTTGCGCTCTATGTAAGATAAAACAAAATTCTGTGCCTCTTTTGCATGTCATTTATTTATGTTTGTGAAGCTTGCTGTCTCATATAAGGGAAGAAACTGCTGCTGTTGATCCATTTTCTTCACCGCTACTGCCTTCTTTCTCTCTATTTTCAACCTGAAAGCCAGCGTATGCAATAAAAGAGAGAGAACTGCAGCTGTTACCACCCACACATGACTGTTACATCAGAGGAATCAAAGGCAGTGGACGCAGTACATGATATAGGCAACACGCTTTAGGGTAGAACTCGTTACTGCCTTTACCATAATGAACCAGAAAATATGCTATAGCATATCTGACCGGAATATTAGATATATGATAACTGCAACACATTGCTGCCTAATGCCGTGTGTGGTTTTGCCGAGACAGTAATGAACGGCACTTGCTTCAAGCAAATCGGGTTAGAGGCCCCTTAATATTCCTATAAAGCTGATGCGAGCGAAGTGGACTCTCTCGCAAAAAAAACGTCTTCTCGTCGGTTGACACTGGCAAAAGGGAAACTACAGCTAATTCTCGCTTTTCTGAGAATACATGGATATCTATACTTTGCGATGACGGTTAACATGATCAATAGCGGCGGCTTGCATTTCGTTCAACGGCAACCATGTTTGTTCATAAACTAATGTTTCGAATTAGCTGTATGATCGGTAGAATCGTCTAGCGACATAAAAACAACATATTTATTGCTCATATTTTTTGTTGTCTTGATGACAAGAAGCGAAATCCTCGTGCACCATTTATGCCCAGCACAGGTATTGAAAAACACGGTAACAACCATAATCTCACTACGATGCAAAGCTTCGCGCTTTAGAGCGTGCCATTATGTTGGAAACGCTACCTCCTCTCCTATCCTTCGCTGGAGTTACGCGATTTAAACACCTATAAAAACCGCATAATAAGGTTCAACCAGAGATAGCGTTTGTGAATGTACTCTTCGAAGAGCGACAGTTTTTGCGTACGCAATACTGAAACAACCTAATTCAATAATTGACGAAAACCAGCTTTACGCGCCCCCTGAGTGTTATTTATTTTCCAATCTCCTTGTAAAACTCGTCTTTGCACACAATATCGTTAACCTTAGGTGCATCTTTGTCCTATAAAAACGTGCATTCTTTTATCGCATCTCCACGAAGGAGAGGCTACGGCGTTGCATCGATTTGCTCGCTGCCATGTTTGCATTAAACGGGACGTCTCGTCTAAAATGCCAACGTCCTATCTCGTTGAAGGTGGAACAAGTAGGTCACGGACCAACCGTCCTCGCCGAGCCGCGCTGCTTTTCACCCAGATCGGCGCCATAAACAGAGAAATTCCTTTCACTCGCCGCATATCTGAACCACTGTGAATGAGCTTTATCCAAAGGGTAAAAAGAGAAAAACATTTTCGTTCTTATTTAAAACCATCCCATAAATATGAGTGTGTTTATCGGACAGACACAACCTAGCTGATTTTGGGGCAAACCCATCACATGCGGCGACATCGGGCGCTAGGAGCACTTGCGACTGCAGAGAAATATACACAGCCACCACTTCTCGTCGGTCTTGGCCAATGATTTGAAGAGCGCCCACAGTAGCAAGTCCCCCGGTCCCAACGGACTGAGGTCACCCTTCTGTAGCACGGTATTACTTGAGGACCTCATGGACATCGGACGGCCTTCCCGTATTTGAACTTGGACTGGGATTTGACTCTGTTTTCGGGTATGTGTGTGTTTGGGAACATTTGGTGCGTTCCCTGTCCCTCTCATTCTACCCTCTTCGCTACCCCCCACACTCCCCCCGGTGGAAAGGTGGTGATGAAAACTATTTGAAACAGGGAAGTTTAGGACGCGCAGGTCCTTGGGCCCCCGCACGGACCCACTGAAATCAAATGTTCATGTCCCGGAGGCTCATGACGCTGGCAGACCGGCCTAAGGCGCTGGCTTGCTTGGTCGGGTCCTCGGAGCGCAGTAGGGTCTCCCAAGCGTCCCAAATGGTAAGGTGCTCCAGGCCCCGCGGGGGACAATCAGCCGTGCAGAGGAAAAGGATATGATCGAGAGAGGCTTTGGGGTGGTGGCAGAGGGTACAGGAGGGGTTTGTGCGGACTTCGTGATTGCGCAAACGTATATAAGTGGAGTGTAAGGTGCGTGTTTGGAGCCACCTCCAAAGTGTCTGGTAATAATTGTCGAGGGAGCGATGGGGCGGGGGGGTTGAGCCGACGTTCGGCTTTGCAGGTTTGCGCCAGTTCACTGAACGAATGCATGAGCTCTCGTGAGAACCCTAGATTGGAGGCCGCGGGTGCTGGTTGAGAGAACCTCGGGCTAAAGCGCTGGCAGCCTCTTTTCTGGGATTCCCGGACTGAGCAGGCACCCATATGATCATGTGGCGGGGCGGGTATGCGGCGAGGGAGTTCAGTATGCAGGGACATGAACTCTCCTGCGAGCAGAACTTAATATGGCAGCTTGAGAGTCTGAAAGTATATAACTTGCCTCCATGCGCGTGATTGCTAAGGCAATGGTGGCTTCTTAAGCCTCCTTCGAAGTGGCAGTAAGGGCACAAAAGGACGAAGAGGCCGCGCCGCAGAAAAGGCACGAGAACGAAACGCGGCGCCAGCGAGTGAATGCGAGGACGTGAAATAGGAGAACAGTTAGTCGGCGGTTTGCAGGAGGATGCTGAGGTGTCTTCCTGTATCAGAGCATTGCGCAAGATCATTTTAAATAATTTGTACTTGAGAAGTGCTGCGCGTAAACTATACCTTCCGTCAGTGTTCATGTGACTAAATACTGGATTTTGAACTGTCATGCATGTGCATGAAGGCTTACCACAGCTTATTGCAAAAGGAAAGGGCAGGTAAATGGCATTTATAGGTCTAAAATCATTACTTGTAACAAAATGGCGACCGGTATATCCTAGGACAATCTGTGTTCAATATATATAAGGCCATTCATTTAAAAAAGACTGGGCGAATTGCTTCGGTAGCATGGTGAGACTTGAGTTCGGTTGCAGATTCAAATTTCAGGAGTTGGAAGACTGGTACTTTCAGTATAGAACATTCCGCATACTTTTCTTGTAATTATTAGCAATTAGTGGTATCAAAAGCTATACCGCTTGAAATTAGCCTTGAAATCAGGCTGAAGGAAGTTTTTTCTTAACCACTCAGACTGGGATTGTAGACGCTGTGGTGTTTCTATTGGCTGCGGTAAGAATAGTTAAAACTGTCAGAATTAAGTCCCGCAATATGGCGCGCGGTCGTGGCAAAAGACGATCGTCCTAAATATCTATAATATTAGATAGTGTATTAAACGTTACTAGCGGTATATCCTGTCAAGTCTTTCTAAAGGTGGTAAATGTTGCAAAAGAGTCTAGTTAACATTACAACTTTATAAATATGTTAACTACACCTGAAGGTAGCTCCTGCTACCACCTCGTAGTCGTGTCACAACCCAGAATTTGCTATATGCGTTTCGTGCATATGTTGTAATTTATGTGACAAGCTCTTTTTGCCACCAATGTTAATTACCGTCACAACAATTTTTCATAGCGTCATCTTCAAAAGCAATGCCTGAAATTTAAAAAAAAACGGAAGTGCCCCTTAACGGATGGCAACTATGCACACGCTTTTCAACTTTTAACTCTTCCACAGAATAATTATTATGGCGAAACACGGGTAAGCATCACCACCTGTCTGCCGAAAAAAGAATTTTGTGGCCCGACTTTAGCCGAATAAAACCAAGAAAGATCATGCGCTAGAAAAAACTGCATGTCTTACACATATTGTTTTCACAGCCATTGTGGTTTTGAAGCAGGCATTTCAACTAGTCTCTGTTTGCCCAAACGTGATGGCCACCTACCTGTCTCAGACGATTCCAACGTTCTTATGCGCTTTTATAGCATAAAATATTGCCTTTATCTTTTCAATACACCTGTCACTCATGACGTATTCGCCAAAGGGGCGTCTTTTTATTCTCATACAACACTTCTAGCGAGAGAGACGTCAAATTTTTCTTTAGGTTGAGATATGTGTGAAAGCCCGCTTGCGTAATAATGCTTAATTTTCCTTATCTCCTTTCAAACAAAAGCAAAGCGAGCGATTGCAGCATGATACGCTTCTACATGAAGATTGCGGCCCGTGAAAATGGTCCAGTTATTGTGAACCATATATTACCTCTACCGTCCAACTAAATTTCCGTGTCATCGGCGTCGTCAGCAAAAAACGCCAGGCTAAAAATTCAGTGCTATTCCAAGTGGAAATGTACCCAACAGAATATAGCTGGTGTGTCATACTGATCATAGAGGAGTCGTAATGTGAGAAGAATAAAAAAAACACAGAAATAAAAAACAAACAAATCATTATAGTTTAAAAATAAGCAAACACATTAAAATTCAAAATTAAAAGAACGAAAAATAAAAATATATGAATGGTAAATGATAACCGGGCATACCGCATACAGCTCAGTACTCGTTTTCATTAGAAAAAAAAACAAGCATCAAAACCACATTATGAATGACAAGGCGCGTGTGAACAATAAGAACACCATTTCACCAATGCAGCTCAACTGACAACCATTCATTGTTCATGCATTGATCTAACCCTACTAATGACTATCTACATTTAGAGCTGAAAATTTCAGTGTATATCATAGTGATCATCAAGCAGTAGTGAATGTCGTTGTGAAGTAATAAAGGGTAAAATAAGTATATTTCACTTGTCTCTGGTTTCACGTCACAATAGGTAATTGGGCGTCATTTTATCTTCGCTGTCAAACCACATTCAGAGGATGGATTGGAGCCACATTTTTTTTTAATCGAAATATTAACAACCAAGCACCTACTATTAGTGCAGATAGCTCTTCCGACCTTCACGTTAAAAGCCTTTCTGGTAAATACAGAGCCGTTGCCAGCTGTGAATTCCTCATGTGCTGCTATTGTTACCAAGCAGCAGTCGCAGCTGCACAGGAGAGCCGTTGGACAAGCGGCGTGAAAAAATTGAGCAATCAGACTCGCTCTAGCCTCACCAGCTCAAAAAAATTTCTACGTTCCTTGGGAAAAATTGGCAAGGACTTAACATAGCTAAACAGAGTAGGCATGCGAAAGCAGGCGTTAATTATTCAATTGGAGGGGGCACTTAACTCCGTCTGAAGGGTATCTTTGGTTGATTGATGCCCATATATGCAAAATCGTTCATTTTCTACTTAACATTCACACATTCATAGGCTGCCAGCACTCAGGCAAGGTATTATTTTCAGTCTTTTACTCCGCGACAACTGAGCTTGACAAAAAAGCGAAAGCTATAGCCTGAACATGCCCAGTCTTCCAACGCAGAGATATATCGTGCCCGCATTCATTTATAGTGTGTTTTAAAAGACCACTTATTCGTAATAACATTTTGAAACGGCGCACTTTTTACGTAACTGAAATCTATAAATGCTGTTGATTCGTAGCAAGAAAAGTTTTCATGATTACAACAAATATTGTAGGCATAACCCGTTTAAAGTAGCCTAGGAAGATGGCGTGATCTACAAGAGCGGCGAAGCGCGCATCACCGGCGGAGCCAGCATCGCACTAGTTGTCCTGCGGCACTATTCTACGGCTTCATTTTGTGGAGTGACACAGTTACAAACGGTCCTCCCATATGGGCTTCTCTTCATTGGTAGGAATAGCCGCCAGCGAGCGTACTACTATCGAAGCACTTGCCAGGTTCGTGTAACGTGGAGTTTTTGGAACTCTGCAACGTGGTCAGGTAATATTTTTGGTTAAAAACCACGGCAGCATTTAATAAATTACAAAATAGTATTTGCGACAAACAGTGTTGCAATGAGATATTTCTGCGATCACCTGTGCCATGGTTAAAAAAGCGGTGCTTTGGCTAAACCATTTTTCGAGAAACATGCAGGGCAACCCGTTTAAAAAAAGATATTGAGACATGGGTACTGCTGAATGTGAGTGCGCTCTGCTTTGAGCAAAAGAGGTGCCTAGCTATTTGAATCACAAAATAGAGCGCGTAAAAGACGAAGTGCACAAACCAGTAGGGAGGACTTGAATCCTGAAGCACATCTGATGGGCTCTTCGAAGTCCTGAAAAAGATTGCTTGAGTATTAAAGTACCTCACCGCATACAGGTCCAAATGAAGCGCAAAACATATATTGAACGCATTTTCTGAGACCTTACGCAGTTCGGAAATACTAAATCTGGCTGGGATTTTGCAGCCATTCGCGTAATCTGCTGGAGACGCCAGCAGATTTTGTTGGCGCCCGCGCATCAGCCTCAACCACCCTGGAGGATTTCTGGAATTTTGTTCGCAGAAAATTGTAGTCATTTCAAGGCCTTTTTGAATGCATGGGCGAGCGCTCTAAGGTTCAGGAATTTTAGTGACAATTTTACTGTATACTCTCAGCTCAAGTTCGGATCTCTTGCGTCAAAACAGAAACAGCCGTGAGTGTTCTCTCCGAAAGTGATCGCATTTTAAGGCTTGTATTTCGTAGCCTTTGTTTGGGTAATTTACTAAGGCAGACCTTGCGTCTTCGACACAGTAAATTACCCATCAGTTGATATTCGCTTCATGATTGCCAAAGAAAATCTCATGATTACGCTCGCTCACTCAAGAAGCATCATGAACGAGGTTATCGCTTACTGTGCTTTAGCCATCAAAAAGCCAGCGGATAGTTTGGCGATATTGCTTTGAGCGCCAACTGACGGTCACGCCAATCGCCGAAAGCGCCTCTGGTTTCGCGTAGTTTGTTTCGCTCAAAATGTTTTAATAGTTTTCTATGAGAATATAATTATCGTCACGTAATAGTGACGGCAGTAAGAAATACAGCGTAAAAGGATTCTTAAAGAAACTGTTTATAGGGCAGACCTGTGCCCACAAAAAACTGAATTACTTGGCGGCGTCACAGCAAGCGTGCTCGATGATCGTCATACACTTCTCCCAGAAAGAAAACCGTGAACAGCCTAAGGAACTGATAGGCATGTGGGATTAATGTTTGCAAAACAACTAGCTCCGTACTCACCCGTGGGCTCGTAGGACTCGATGGCGTGAGCACGGGGCTATGTCTAGATGCCCGCTCGTGGGCCGACTGGAGCGGCGTCTGTCGCGCCATTCGTCTGAGCCTGCGAATTAATGTTTAGATTACTAACGGGGCCGTAAGATATTTTCGTTCAATTTTTTTTTAGGCTTGCACCAAACGAAGCGCGTGTCGTCTTTTTTTGTTGTCTACAGACAGTCGAGCTTGGTGATGCATATTCTGCAGTTACAACGCCGATTATATTTCGTGCATTTTGTCCCCATCGACAAGGAAGAGGAAAAGGTTGGCTTATGTGACGAGTTCACAGCACCAGAATATAATTAGAGGGCTATTTAAAGCAGCTGTACAAGTCGACATTCCTCAGAGGTGTTGGTTATTGGCGCTTGCGCATTACGGTTGTGGCCTTAACACAGCCTATGTAATTACTTCAGAATTTGCGCTTTACAGATTGGGTTTGTGGAAGTTATACAGAATAATGAAATAGCATTGAAGTTATTAATTATCCTACAGCAAGCGCGTGAAAAAGTTAACTTACAGCTAGCAGATGTACCCGGGTGATGTGATGTGCGGAATTTTATTCATTGGATTATTTTGGGCTCTGAATGGTTAACTGGTCTTACGCTCATGCATTTCTGCTACCTGTTCTTCACTGAAAGGCACGTTATTTTCTTCCGATACACCAAAAGTAACTACTGGATAGAGAACCCAAATTCGCAGCTAGCGCTCGGCTGCACAACAAAACAGCCAATTAGTCGCCGTGGCGGGATTGATATTCGCCACGTTCCTTAAGGCATAGCTCTAAAACATTTTCCAGCATATTCGAACGTAGTTCAGGCAGCCGTTTTATGAGCAAACTGTACCGCAGGCTCTGCAAAAAAAAAAAAACAGTGTTCCCTTGTGTGCATTTTAGCTGCTTGTTATGTTTCTTCACATGCTCCTCGGGGTGACAGCGAGAATTCTGGAAACTGCTCTATGTACCTATTATAGACCCTGAATCACGTATTGGTCCAATAATGGGCAGCATATAATAGTGAGACTCATCAGGAGTGAGAAATTATTACTCGCGTAGTAATCAGGAAAGCACGTACTCATCTGGGCTATCTGATGACAAGTTTAATCTCTTACCCTCTCCTTGACTGCAGGCGTCTAGGCCCTGTAGCAGAAGTCCTTGGCAGTGCAGAGAGGCCACGATGCGAGAGGTTAGGCGGTGGCAGTCACTTCTTCTCACATTCTTTTCAACTTTTTTGTCTTCGTCAAGAAATAACGCGATCATATGCACTCCGCCTGTTCGGTCTGCTGTCAGGTAGATATGTAACACGATCGAAAATGTGTTGAAAGTAGCGTTCTGTCATCTCTACATATTTTAAGTGTAACATTTTAATAATGTCATCTCGAAAACCTTTGCTCTAGGTATAAGTAAAAGAACAAAAATTAGAAATCATGAAGCAGTCGTCTCAGATTTAGGCGCCTCCTGGGCGCCGTAGCTTAGATGAAATCTTGTAAGCACCTGAAGAGGGGAACAGAGTAATCCCGAATGTCATAGATAATACTCTATTAGGATTGGCGCCAGCATGTCTCTAGGATTGCCACCAAGACAGAATCTCTCGCCAGGTGTCAGCGGGGTGCATTTACCGCGCTCGCCCGGTCGTTGCTGCGTGAGACAAGCGGGGATCAGGGTTCTGCGAAAATTCCTTTAAGGAGTCGCTGTCGCCGGCCGCGAAGTGGTTCCGGATGTCTTCCGATTTTCCCCGACGTCTCCACCGACCCGACTACTCCTGGCTTCACGAGTACAGCACCAGCGTGGGAACGGATCTCCACAGTGGCTCGTCTGCGGGCTTCGCCGGCCATCGCTAATGGCAGAACCACTAGGGAATTTCTCCCGACGGGACGCTCCGGCTTTGCGCCTCGGCTTCTTCGAAGTTCACCGACCGGCGGAGAGCGGGCCGAACACCTGACGTCTCCTGCAAGCCCGGCGGGGTCCTGGCCGCATACCCCTCTCCTTCGGGCTCAACTTATGCCAGAGGCGTGTCCATTGTGCGGAGGTGTCTGTTTGTGTGTGATAGTGAGTTTGTCCACACCCTGGTACCACGACGAGGGCGTCCCCTACCTGGGGAATCTAGGGAAGACGCAGTGTATAAATCTGGACTGCGGATGCAGTTGGAGGAGCTCCCTTCTGAACTTGAAAGCTTGTAAATATGTAAAATAAACCAAGACTTCTTTCTCCACTAACGAACCCTTCACTGAGCGGCACTCCTGTCCGGGATGGAGCGGGCGTCATCCTGACCAAGGTTGTATCGAGAAGCGACCCCGATACCCACCATCAACAGCTCTATCTCAGAAGACGCGAAGCCAAGACGCACCAAAAGGCTACACTGGTGTCGTGAAAATAGATCTTTCCTTATATGGATGGTCTGGAGAGACGTTTCCAGCAACCTCTACATGGTTTTGAATTCTCTCGAGCAACTTGGAGCGTACACAAGTAATTCTTAGGAACTCAGCTATTAGCAGTGGAAGGCAAAGCTGGCTCGCACAGAGCAGCCCTTTCAGCGCCAGCTCAACGGCCAAGCCTGGAGGTCAATCTTCGTTAATGGTGTCCCTGACCTTTGCGATCCATCCGCGTAATCCCTCAAAGTCAATTTATTCTAAGTTTGCTCTCTAAGTCCTTGCATATGGTCCTGCTGGAATAATTCATCATTAGACGTTTTTGGCGAACCTTTGAAGCTGCAGTAGCTGCTGTGGTGGAGGTCAATATCCAAATGAATTCTCCACAGCCGCCAACTTAACTTCGTTTTCTTATTAGGCAGCCTTGCAAGTTCATTGGCTCTGAAACTGCACCTTTTCATCTTAGCCTGAACGTCAGTGAAGCTTGGGTTTATTATCACCGTGGATGCTCCTGTGCAGCCTTCCTTTCTCCGGACTTCCTCGCCCTTCATTTCTAGTTCGTTTACGTTCAGTCACCTTCCATTTTAATCAGACCTCTTGTAAGCTTGAGTGCTACGAATGGTACACAAGCTGAAGTCATCCCGTCACTAGGACGCTAGAGAATTAGTTAGTTGACAAGTCAAAACAGCCATACAAGCCACCTTTATGCAGCGGCGCATTATATCCTGCCTGGTTACAGACGAGGGGGAATTCACTATCACGAGAACCTGAAGCGGCGATGAGCTGCTTCGAAAAAAGCCACGCCCAGATGCAGTTTCAGACGCCAAAGGATTGCTCGCATGGTGACCGCTGTTGCGAGAGGCCGACGAGCGGTGTAGTCACATCTTCAATAGCATGGAGCGGTAGTGGTCCAGCACAATTCCATGTCGTCTGCGTGACGATCTTCTGTTGGCGCTCGTCAAATCGCATCGACAGTTTTCGCTCATCAGTTATTAGCACCAAGTGCGTGTGCGCTGAATCACAGTTGCTCTAAATTTAAGCCTACTGAAGCTAACCTGAACATATGTGGCCGTTATTCCGCATTATCTAGAGTTCGATGACTCGCAGATATGAATTGCCTTTCTCAGTGCATACAATATTGCCACGTGCCTAGCACCGTGCAGCCTAAGAGCTTAATCAAAACGACGACAAAGCAGCGGTTGGCTCGAGAGGCGCGCTTGGGATATTTTGACTCAATAATACTTTTTCAGCCCATCTCTATATTATTTTATTATTATTATTACTAATTTTGAAATCAAAACTTTTATACCTTTTCATTTGATGAGGAAGTATACTCCGGTGTTGCTTTCCCGCGTGCTTTTCATTTTAATTACCTGAGTACAGGTAAATAGCCACCAGATTGTGGCCGATCCGCTAGTGTGGGTATGTGCCATCTTCTGATAGGCTAACAACAACTACAACATATACCTAGCCCTGGGATTAAAAGTGCCGCCCTAATTATCCCCCCCCCCCCCCCCCCAAGCCTACCTGCACGGCTCTCCTCGGGTCGTCATACTGCTGGAGGTGCTTGGCAGGCGAAAAATGCGATAATGGGATGAGTCGATAAAGACAGGAATACCCGACGGAAGCCTATTTAAATTCAAATAAAGTTTCTGTCCGCTTTCTTGAGCCTCTACTGACATGCCAGCGACCATTCTGCACATTTCTGTGCTAATTCAAAAAATGAAATGCTGTTCAATCACTAACCTGTGCCACATTGGTTCTGTTCATTCCTGTGAAGAAGACAGCCTAAGGTCTCGGAAGAGGTCAGCATGCTGAGAAACACTGCACGTATTTGTATCCACCAGAAAATTTACCTTTAAGAAGCAGAGTAGAGACGAGTTATGACTGTCCAGCAGCTCTGAAAGGCTGGGCAGTCACTCTCCACATTGACGCTAAGCAAGAACTAGATTTTGTTTTCCTCTGCTCCTGAAACTTGTTTGCGCTATTCGTGGGGAACTCCGAGGGGCAATTCCGTTGCCTCTCATCCCCTGCCTCACTAATTTTGATGATGATGGTGGTGTGGCTCAAGGATGAGCAGAAAGTCCCAACCTTTGCACCCTTGCTGTGGTGTTTGAAAATAAAGTAATGCGAAAACACTAAAAAAGGACTTTAATAATAGCCCCAGGAAAGTAAGTGAACACATTCCAGTAAATCAGTACAGTATAAAGAAAAAGAGGAATTTCATAACAATAATCTACAAGATTAGAAGCGTTGCTCTAAATCGGCACTGAGGAGGAAAATCGAAGGTTTTGTGTTGTGGACACGCCAAATAGATGCATCAATTGCGGTCATGAAACTACATTGTTCGTTTGGTTTGTTTTTTTATGTTTGATCAAACTGGTTAGTATAGATACAGTTCGCCCTCTACCCTAGGTGCGTTTACTTGCTACGTACCGTATTCAGAACCCATTGATTTGGTTATACATCATTGTTCATCGTTGCTGACACAGCTTTCAAATAGGCCTTCAGGCGCAACCCAAACTTCTTGTGTGGAGGCCCTTGACAGAACGGAATTAGGGTTTTTCAAAGTGTTTGCAGTAGAGCATGGACACCGAGGACAATGACGACATGAAAGCAGGCTGCCTTGTCGCGAGGAGGTGAAGAAGAAGCAGGAGAACTGAACCTGACTGTCACCAGAATGAGGCACTCAAGAAGGCGTCCGAATCGCAGAGTTCCCGCGTCGCCTCAGCGCAAGGCACCGAATCATGGAAGAGTGGCGGCAGAAGGCGCGGCTCTCCGGCGCAAGATTTCGGAAATTCTCCCGCCAGCGCAACCGAATCCAACCCCAAGCCCCTCCAGTCCTGGGGAGGCAGTGCGTGAGGACGAACAGAAGCTCCACTTTTCGATGTGCCCTCTTGACAGTCCGCCAACAGGGCCGCCACCAGCTCCTGCAGACAGGGGCTACGCAGCGCTTACACCACCTGGGTGAGTGCTGATAATGCGCGTTGTGATTTGGACCGTCGGCTGTTCCAATCTCCTGTAGTTTTTTTTTTTTTTGTGAGGCGGATTCGGAGTGGAAACTGCTGGGGATAACGCGTATGCAAACATTCAAATTACGACGGTTTAAAAACCACATATTCTTGGGTAGCTGAAAACATCGTGCAGGAAGGGACTACTAATAGTGTTATACATTGCGAAAAATGAACAGCAGCGAGGCTTCATGCTCCTTCGATTGAAAGTCAATTTCATGGCTGGAACGCTAGCGGGGCGCGAAAGGTTAAACATTTTTAATTGCAGAATGCTTTTGACGGCCACCATAGCGAAGTAACGTGGGCGCGTATCAGAGGGTCCAAGAAAGATGAAGGTTAGTTGTGTATGGAGGGAATGGATTTCACACATAAAGCGAATGAAATCAGTCGGAGCGATTAAAAAGTTTTCATTTAAATTAACTTAGCACACATAGAGTTAGCGTTACTTTTTGCACAACGAATGCCGGATTGCGGAGAAAGCATTTCATTATATGGACACTGACATACTTCTTGTAGCTAGTATTCTTAGTATGGCACTTTTAAGTATAATTTAGGCGCAGGGCATATCTCTAGAAGAATGTCAAGAAACTCTACTCTAATTGGCTTACATGTAGGAGCGTTAAGCTGCTTTGAAAACGATCAAAGACACAGAGATGTTTTCTTGATTAGAGTGAGACGTAACACTACAAGTACAAGTTTTTGATCTTGCAGTAAATATCATTTATCTGCAAAGAACTGTATTTCTTAAAGAGTTAGTTTTGAAGGGAAACTCAGATCGAGAATTTGACTGCCTTCAAAGCGTCGAATGTGTCAAAGTTGCAGGTAAACCATGTGAAGCCCTTCTGTGCTAGCCTTTAGAATTATGACGTGAAGGCCTATTAAAATCGCGGCTGCCTTAAAGCTTGCCCGCACCACACAGTGCCAAGTGTGTGGGAGATAAGCGGGGCGGGCGGCATGGGGTGCCATTTTCTGTATAATCGCATTTCCCTCGCATAAGCACTTGCTACACACCACGCATAATCACCTAAACTTCGCCTTAAGAGCATGACGCCATAGGTTTAATGGATTAATGCCCATATATGCTAAATTGATCACTATGAACTTTATGTTCATAGATCAATGGGAGTCCCCATCCTTGTGCGATACAGGATTGAGTACATTCAGCGCTTTATCACATCACTGATTACACCTCGCTGCGTGTGACTCCTAATGAATGGAGAGCAATTTTAATTGTTAGCAATATTGAAATAAAAGGAATTTGGAAACTGATTTCGACTCACCTTCATCTGTTTATTTTTCGGCTTTTAAGCAAAGGTGTAATGCCTAGTAAGAAATTCGGATAATCATAGCAGATCGAAGAATGGAAAAAAAATCATGGGTACATCAATGACAAGCACGAGTAAAGCAGCATCCAGGAAGCAGGGAAAGTGATACGTGAATTTTTTATCAGAATCTAACACCGACGAAAATCAGCGCGACGCGTAACGCCCGATTATTAGGCAAAATTTAAAAGCGGAGTGCCACAGCAGATAGGAAGAGCAGCGAAGCTCAAGAATCATATCTAGAAAGGACATTCGGATATTCGGATATTTGTTTTCAAGAACGTGGTAGTGCCCGCCACTAAACTGAAATAATCAGAAATGTTATTTTCCTAACCATGGATTCACCATGACTGCGAGTTTTGGCAGAGTGACTGTCATCCACAGCATGCAAAAGTAACTTTGGCGCTTTTCGCATGCTCCACAATCTGCCGTCCGCAATTCCGGGTATTCTGTCGTTCTGGCTTTTGTAACATGGGTAAGGAGAGGGGCGGCAAAAAGGCGGCCATCACAGTAACTGATAGGCGCAATACTTTGGGGCACAACATTGCATGGTTGGAACTTATGAAGTGGTATTCTGGTGTGGAAAGCTGACTGCTGTCATATACTGAGCCAAACCACTGCATATAGTGCATAATTTTAACTGCAGACTGCACTTCACCAGTCACCGGATTCGACTGTCTGCGGACCAGGCGCCGGCGCAAGAACTGAGCGATCTGAGTTGGCTGCTCTCTCCGAGGATTGCTGCGTGGAGAAGGCCACAGCCCACATTTGGACTGTCGCCACTGTTACCACCACTGCCGCAGGCAAAGGTAATTTCTTCAGTGGATCGATTCAGTTTAGGTCCCTTTGAGTTTTTGTTCTTTTGTTTACTAACGCATTATTTCTTTATTCCACTTCTTCTCTCAGGAAGCCGGCCTGACAGCCTCGAACCAACAATATTTTCTATTTCTTAAGCTTACGAGTACTATATGAATGAATGCAAAGTGCGAGGAAATCCAAATAAGCATGGCTATAGGACCAGAGGTTAACTGAAGTACTGCTGTCTGCGTCTAAAACAGACGCTTTCACAGAGGAACAACAAGACAATGAAGAAGAAACTTTCGTGTGTCGAAACTCCCGTCTAGGCGTAATCTTCTCTGCATTTTTAAGCTCGATGGAATGATAATCACTGTACTGCAATTTTTCGCCATGCGTGTATTAGTCCAAATATGAGGGTGCACGTTTTAGGGCAGGTATGACAGTCAAGTAGGACATCAGCTCAGTTATGAAGCTGTTGTCTTCTGGTGAAGGTCAAAGCCTTTGTAAGAGAGCGGAAGAGTGCCAACACTTTAATACATGTACTAGCGTAACAAGGGGCAGGGTTAACAGACACTTATTTAAGCAAGCCAGAGTGACCCTCCAAACACCTCGAACACGTGGTGATGATTATAAAGCAAGTAATAAATTTCAGATACCACATCTGCCATATTCCAGGATATGGGTCATAGGCAACTCGACAATCGGGGATATGCGTACAATCATTACAGTAATCAAGCAGTGCGAGGAATATAACGAACCCTTATACAGGGTAACCAAAGCTACGCTTTAAAGTTAGGCGCTGAGAGGTACGTGAAATCCACCTCAGCACATAAGTGACGCAGGCACGGGGACACAAAATGAGATAACTGCCACCATAAGTCACGTAATTAGGTAAACTCTCTTGATGAACGTTTGAGTAAATGCTAATCGCGTTTCGGTTATTTTCGGCGAACTCTTCACCTAGGCCTCCTATCAGTAAAATTATTAGCTTATTTAGCATTCAGTCCTCGCAATTTAGATACGCATGCGCTGTTTGGGACCCCTATCACAGTAACCTATCTAACATGCTAAAAGCAACACAAAACCGCGCAGCAAGATTCATTCGCTTGGCCTTTTCCTATCACGTAAATGTAACTAAACTAAAACGTAATGCTCATCTTACAAACTTGGCAGACCGCCGTACTGTTGCAAGACTGCCTTTTCATGAGTTTTGCTATTATCCTATGATAAATTCTCATATCAGCCCTGCCCACCCCATGTCCAGCTGCACAAACCACCAGAGGGCTGTTTGCCCTCTCCCTGTCCGGACAAGTGCTTCTCTGTCATCATTTTTTGTACGCACTACAAAGGACTCGAATCACTTGCCCAACGGCGTCGTACTTTATTCCGACCCATCATCATTCAGACCATCCATAGAAACAACCGTTTGCCCTGAACTCCACTCCGTCATCTTATACTCCTGTATTGGGGCATATCAAGTTATAATAAATAAATATTGAATAAAAAATAAATAAATTTATAAGGTCATATAACCAACTAGTTTTCACATCTCTTCTTATAATTACGCATGCAAGACAGCGCGGATCTGTGCAACGCTTCTACCCTCTGTAACGCGGATGTTGCGTGCTGCGTTTTGTTTGTCGGCGGGGTCATGGCATATGTACGGCTGATATATGTTCCTCTTTCAATCTCGCTTGCGGAAATACAGTAGTGACTGCGCGGTGTGGGGAGAGCATTAGGCGTTACAGTTTTAAGGTCCATCATGGCAAACAATTTTTCGGCACGTTTTTGCACTGCTTGCAATCGCATTGCGATATCATCTCGTCAACGGGTTGCATTCGTTGTGAGCTACAAGATTGCCTCCGCTTCAGCGCCGCCTGTGAAAAACCACCACGAAGAATAACTTTGAAACCCACGTCACTTACATAGCTGCTTCCTCCGGGACGAGGTACTCCACCCAAGAAAAAAATTTGGACGACGCTTAAAAGGCAGCTGAAGCACTTTTCGGAAAAAATTGAGATCTCATCATGTTATAGCTTTTATTCCGCTGAAAAAGAATATCTCATTCAAAAATAGCGGAAATAAGCGCAAAAAGCTGTTTTTTAGAAGAAAACGGGCTCTTCGCTAAGGGCGCCGAGCAAACGCTGCTCTTGCCCGCGATTGGCCGGGACTGTCGTGACGTCATCCACGGGGATCTCAGTACAGAACTGACGGCCTTGCTGCGTAGCGCTTTGCTTCAGCTGGCTTTCAAGGGCTACGTTTTAAAAATTTTGGATAATTTAAGCAGTGTTGAACAGTATGGACTTTCACCATGCATGTTCGAGCTATCAGCAGCTTCAGAAAACGGCGGAACCAGTGACGCCGCGGACTGCGCCAGCAGCGGAAGTCAAGTCGCGACAATTTCACGTGTGGAAATCTCGACTGGACAGATGGATGGATGGATGAGAGCTTTTATTTCCACCGCAAATGGAGACCCCTTACCGCCCCCGGCACGCAGGCCTGGTGGGTGGGGGTCGGAGCCTCCGTGACTAAAGGCTAGCAAAGAGCGGCATCAGCCGCCAGGCGGATTGGCTGGTTTCTGCCGAGCGGTTTCTTCGCTGCGCAACATAGCTTCCCAGCTTTCTCTGCTATCAATATCTTCGTCGACTCCGGGGTAGTCAGCGCATTCCCATATTCTTTGCTTCCGGGTAGCCATGGAACCGCCGGATTGTCGGAACCTGGACGAACGCGCGCAAACCTATTCTGAAATCGTTGAGAACTATAGACTAAACAGAAAACTGCTGCCACCGCCGGATAAGATGCTAAGTAATAGAGAAGCGAAAGCATGGCGGCGCCTGCAAGCCGGAGATTTCGTTAACCCGGTAGGGGGCTTTCACGTCCTACCAGGGTAACACGAAAACCAAATTTCGACTGATGCATATGTTTTGCGTAGGTGACTGCGCGTACATATCTTTTTTGTAGGTGCATGTGTAAGTCGCAATAAAAAAAAGGAAATTGCGCCGAAACGCAGTTGTGTACCACTGCTGCATGAAAGCCTGGCCACCAACTTTTTCCCGGCTGCAGTCTGTGTGTGTCTTCTTGTCCTGCGTCTTTTTTTCGCTGGTTTATTTCTCTTGACCAACTTCTTGTAACTCCTGTAAACATGATCTAAATCAGATCACCTGCACGCTTACGTGAGTCCCGCGAGGTAAAGCATTTGTTTGCTTATTTATTTATAGTTGCTTGCCTAATTACTCCCGAAAGCCTTTTAGAACTACAAAAGAATCCACGGAGCCGAGGTGAAGTGCGTCCGCTCACGGCGTTCATTCGTTGGCTCTCCCGTAAGGGAAGGAAAATCCTTTCTCTTACGGCGCGGTTCAGGTGTCCACAGAGATGCGCCATTTTTTGCTCACGGCCAAAGACGCCGACGACACCGGCTTTTCTGCGACACGAGCTCCTTAACATTGTCGCGTTTAAAACAGACGTGTACTTCCGTTGGCTCAGATGAATGACAACGCCTCATGAGCGATGCGTCTCAGCGGCTCGCCAGCCAAAGCGTCAGCGTCCGATTAAGTAAAATTTCATAAACGTTTTTCAACGCCTCCGCATAAACGCCTAAAACCAACATCAGGGACAGGCCACAAAAGTGATTGTCGATGAAGGCTTGTAAATTGACAGTTTCGTGTACGTTAACTGCATGCCATTAGTCAGCCTGAAACAGATTACTAAGAGTACGACGCACCTTCGTAACAGCCGTCAATTTGTTAAGGAACTGTAACTTCCATCCGTACCACGTTTGCCTTCGCCAGGAGTTTAATAAAGCAGATTTTGAAAAGCGGCTTCACTTTATATATTTGGGCCTGATCAAAATTGATGACGGTAAGCAATTCCTACAAAAAATTAGTTTGGACTGATGAACCTCGGTTTTGTCCGAATGTCACTGTGAATGTTTACAACTTCTTCGACTGCTTTCAAGAGAATTACTATCGACTGCGGCAAAAACAAGCACCCAGTATGGTTGAGTGTGAATATCTACTCTTGTGAATGTATATTGTGAAATACAAGATGATAGTATTATTGGTCCTAAAATTTTTCAGGACAATCTCGACAGAATGAGGTGCGCGCAACAAATACTTGCTGGTGCTGTCGACTACTTCGCTAATCTGCTCCGTAATTAGGGGCGTGAATTCTGGTACAGCATGATAGAGTACCACCACGTTCCTCTTCTACAATTAAAGAGCTTGTTGAACAAACATTTTCAACGACTGTGGATCAGGTCCAATGCAGATGTGGTGTTTGCGACCCAGATTCCTTGATTTTTCTACGCTTGCTTGCTTTGGGGGAGCTGCATTAAAGATCATATCTGTGCAATTGAGGGAGAATTGACTTTAATGCCATAAAGAGCGGGTTAAAAGCGGCCTGTGCGACCATCAACCCAGAAGCACTGCACTGATTTAATGGAGCAACGCGATAGTGGTTTATGTGTGTCGCTGCTGCGATAGGAAATATTTTGGACTTTTCTAGAAGTTATAATATCTTTACGGGTGTCATGTTTACATACAAATTCAGGTTTGTGCATGAGCTCATTGGACATTAAAAAGCAAAATGGAGTATTCCGCACTGCCAAGTCACGTTTTTTGTTGATTTCAATGAAAACAAATTATACGAATTAGAATCAGCAGTTACTTTATTTGCATAACATAGGCAAAGACATCGCCCGTCCATCTGGGCACCCATTACGCACGCATTTTCTCCTCCGGTTTTTCCGCTGCCTCCCATGCCTCGGCAAGGCACCGTCGCTGTCGTTGCAGACTGAGCGGTTGCGTGTTTCGGCAGCGGTTTTGGGATCTTAATTTTTTATTTCCCCAACCGAGAGCGAAAGGGAGGGGAGTATTTATCACCTTTATCTATGCTTTAACCCCGTTTCCAGACTGAACGCCGCAAGCAACAGACGCCTCACCCCGGGGAGGAGCTAGGAGCTGGTCATCAGTCTTGCATGTGTAATTATACGAACATATGAAGACTTGCAGTCGGACATTTCGGAACACGGGCATTTAGAAGACTTGTACAAAACAGAATTGCATTGAAAATATGTTTGTCTATAAACTTCCGATATTAACATGCCCGGCTCACAGCATTCCCTAAAAAAAGTTCAATAAATAGTGTTAGGTAATTAGGTGCCTGACAGAGACGAATATTATCTCACCTTTTGTCTCCCTGGCCGCACAACTTATGTGCACAAGTGGATTTCACGTATATCTCAGTGCCTGATCTGAAGAAATCTCTATGACTTAACTTTGATCATCCTGTAAAAAGATTTCATAGATTATTAGAAAGATTTTACTCAGTGAAAAACACAGCACTCGTAAGCGTGGCGGTACCTGCGTGTAGAAGAGGTATGTGGAAGGTTGTTGAAAATACATGTAGATGCTGAACAGCCGCCAGAGTCGTAAGTAGGGATAGTGATAAAATGAAGGTGTCAGGCAAGGAGACATGATTTTAGCAGCACCGTTAACGGCGTGTTTCCAGCAGTTATTGAAAAACATGGATTGCGAGGAGTTCGCAATAGATGTTAATGCGGAATTCCTACGTAACCTTCCGTTAACTTATGACAGTGGTTTACTAAAAACTCAGGTGAAGAAACATTGATCATGCATGATCGAGGACTTTCTATGGTAAAGCTCAACGGCGAACCTGAAAATAATATGAACAAATGTAAACTAGTGTTCAGTAGTCTGGGTGTCACTGAACAGTTAACGACAACCAGCGATGCATCAGAAGCTTTCAGGAAATACACCAACTTAGGGCACGTAGGATCCGGAGACCCGGACAATGGGAGTCGCATAACTAAGCGAGAAGAAAGGAGGAGTTCATTTTGTTGGCCGTCTCAGTTCGTGGATCAAACGTTACCATTAATGCTGAAGTAGCAAGCTTATGACCATGGTAGCTTGCCAGTACCAGTTAACGTAGGTGGCAGAACTTTGAAGGCTAATCAAAAGCTTGAAATTGAGTTTCTGATAGCGGTATGACCTGAAGAAAAGAAAATGGTGTTTGTAATGTTAAGAGATAGGAAGAGAGCAGCATCAGTCATTAAATAAATTCAAGTTATTCATATCGCAGTTAAAATGACGAAGGACAAATGAGCATTACCAGTGCATGTAATGCGAGGGCAAGCTAACATTGTGGTAAGGGTTTGGAGTAAGCGAGGAAGTAATAGTGACAGAGGGCGATCGAGTGGTCAGGTGGGCAGATGGGATTAGAAATTTTGCGGGATTAAGGTGGCCGCCGCAGGCACCGGGCAGGGTTGATTAAAGAAATTTGGGCAACACCTTCAACCAGTAGGGGTCGTAGCTAGGCTGATGCTGCAGATGATGGCGTGCGGCTTTTCAGAGCATGAGAAAGACAGGTCAAAGGAGGAACGCTTTGAGTCTCCCATGAGAAAATGAGGAGGAAAGCTCGGAGGTGGACAGCGCGGAGGGAATGAAAGCGCTCCGGTTAAAAACGAGGAGGAGGGCAGAAGAGGGGAAAAAAGGTGGGCGGGGCGCTCCTCAGCGCACTTTCCGCTATTAGATCACGTATTTACTTGAAGCATCGGATTGGCTGACGGTCGTGCACCCGAAATGGCTACACTGCTGACAATAGAAGAGCTCAGAATAGGTGGAGAGAGGCTCATGGGTGCAATAAAGACAGAATTACCATTGATATGCAACTGCTGTGCTGATGAAAGGTATTAATGTGATTTTTTACTGGATATTCTGACAACAATGAAACCTTTAGTGAATCTGCAATCTTTTTTTTACATTTGTGCATTTGATGTCGAACTTAACGCCGATCAACGCAACGGTCTCACAAGCTGATTAAAAAATACAGCTTTCGCATAATGTGACGATAGCATTGTAACGCGAGATGGCGCGCGCCGACTTCCTAAAAGGGGATAATGTCTCCTCTTTACTTGCGTCTCGTTGTAAATTTAACCATTAGAGATGATGATGAGTTAAAAAAACTGTCTTCTTCAAACCGGCCCGCATCAATGCATCAAAGACAGGTTTGATTGGGCCCTCAATTTTTTTTTGTGTGTGTCCTACATCTTTTCGTTTCAAGTCGAAAATTTTTTAACCAGATTTACAAGTGGCCCCATTGTTGCCCTTAGAGTTTGTGTTTTATTCGTCACTCTAAGCTGTCAGTTTTCTCAAAACAGAAAAGAATGGTCATATTAGAGTAGGTTTAATGTATCTGACCAGAACTAAGTGTATGTCCTAATTTCTAGCTACACCTTTTGATGAGCTAGTTTGTTCATGATCTTTAATAAACAACGGTGCACTTAACAGACCAACACAGTAGTCTAGCATTCTGTCTACGTCTGTTTAGAGCACGTTTGTTTCTTCAAAGCCTTAATTTCTTCAATGCCTTGTTGAAATCCTGCCCCTGCTTGTTAGAACACGTTTCCTTGCGCACAAATGCTTAAACATTTACGCTGGAGCCGCTAATCCAAGGCCTTACTGATAAAAGCATTTACATCTGCAGTATAAGTGAAGTTACCCTGGGAGTGGCCGACACCGTGCTTATCGATCACTAAAGACGCTGACACAGTAGCTAATGCTGTTGCAGTAAGTGACCAGTGCGTTTTGTAAACGTAAAACCTATCCATCCGATCTCTCAGGTGCCGTCTAATAACGTGAAGCCCTCACACGCACATGCGTTGAAGCATATTTGTGAATCCATGGCTACATTAGGCTGGGCAGACCGACATTCTCTATGTGACCGAACAACTGATATTGGGTTGGAACCCTGAATAAATGTACTCAGTTCACGGTCGAGCCCTGATCGCTTCTGACATTTGAGTACAGGTTGTCTTTCATCGCAGCTTTCAGTGAGTTACACGACAGTAGCATGCAATCAAGGTAAGGGGCTTAACCAACCTACAAACCATTTTTTCTGGTGAGAAGTAAACAGAATTCAACACTTCCCAAAGCAGGCTGCCGTATTGCGCACAGAGCAAGCACACATCAGCCATACGTTGCAGGGAATGGTGCAGAGGACCAGTACCTGCATCAGTTCGAAAGCTCAAAACCATGTGACTTTAATATTAAGACAGGGATGTATTATTTATGTCGTTTCCAACACCCCTCTCATGCAGAACCCGCGAGTGCGCTTCAAACATCCTCCCGCACCGCTGATGTCTGAGGCTGGCAGTATCGTCTACCTGGAGCACGCGCCAGCCAGCAAGGAACAGAGCAGCACGACCTCAGGCATGGACCAGTGTCCTCAGCTGCGAGTCATCTGCGGCGTGTGTGCCTGCATAGGCATCATCGTGATCAGCGCTGCGATGGCTGCGCATATGAGCCGCTCTATGCTGAGCAACATCCAAAGCCCTGCAACGCTGAGCTTGACGTCACCTCCGGAGCCTACAGCGCAGAAGCCTGCTTTTACGACTACAAGTGCCCCTTTCGAGAAGAAAAGCCCCGGCTTAAGTAGAAAAGCTGGCTTAACTGCTGACACCACTGCGGGATTAAGTTTCATGGAGGCCGAGGGAACATACTCTAAAGAAGACGTCTATGAAACGTCGTTTGTGGACGATTCTGATGAGCGTGACCAAGCAACGGCCACAGCTGACGTAGTTGTGCTACATTTTTCAGGTCGAACTGCGAGTATTAAGAATGTGCTGAGCCCGGCCCGCAAAAACGGGAAAAAATCAGGAGGCGCGTTCAATGATGCTGATTAGTACCATCAGCAGGAAAAGTAAAAGCAGCGTAGATAAGTGTTTGAAATTCTTTATTAAATCACGGTATAGAAGAAACGTTCATTCTGTCGGCAGGTGCAAAGCGCGGTGGACTACGCCTGTCGTGCTCTTTGTCGTCTTAGTGCGGATTTACGCTGTCCTGCAAATAAAACTTAATCTCGCTCACCTGGTGTATTTATTTCTCGTGTGTGATCCGGCGGTGGGATCTGAACCCATGACCTCCGCATTTCGCGTTCGGTGTTCTAACAACTGAGCTACGGCGGTGGATGTTCTATCTTCTACTTTCGATTGTATGTATGTTGCGTGTAACCTCTCCTTGAAAATGTGCACCAGCGCCACCCTCCTGTATAAGTGCGGGCATAGTATTGCCGCGAAGGTGATCGAACACCAACAAAGAAACACGTACGAGAACACTCTTAAGATATCTATCGCATTAAGAGTGCCACAGCCAAGGACCTCGTTAATCTATTGAGTGGGCAAGTGCAGGAAAAAGAGGGGCTCGTTATTACATACAAACGAAGGAAGCAAACAGATTCCGCACTCTAAGAACATAAGGAGTACTGGGAACTCCTTTCGATGGAGTATCCGCTTGTCCCATATTCCACTCCTTTTTTCCAGACTTGCCGCACTCCTTCCAAGAGTATGCCCTCTGCAGGAGTAGATATACTCCTTTATTAAGATGCTGCCGGGGAAAAAAACTGTGTGAAGCTAGGAAACGAACCGAGGAACTTTAGGGGTTGTGAGGCGGGTGCGCTACCTCTTCACTATCACTGAAACGAGAGTTTCAGGTTTTGAACACTTATAAATGTTTTCATTATTAATTCCGTGGCGCTTCCTGCTTATGTTTCGTGAACTTCTGTCATTTAACTTCCCAGGCAGCTGCCGCGTTTGTTGTCAAAGCACAGTAAGTGATGAAACAGTCCCGACAGCAGCTGCGCGCCACCGATAATATTTTCTCGGAAGCAATTTCATGGTGCACGGTATGTTTAAGCCTCACCGTTCGTGAAGAAGATAACTGCTGTGCTGTTGCATATTTCTTTGTATTAAAAACGAAGTCAATCTTGACTTAAGCGCTGGTCGAACATTCGCACCGTACCAGCACTGCAGTAGCAAGTATTTAGAGTGATGTTTCGCGGCGAATCGAGAACGTTTACGGCAACTGACAGTTTGTTTTCCTTGAACCCTAGCATCGCTCTTTTCAGCGAAGCGCTTTTTCTCGGAAGGTCACCGTTTTGAATCAGATGTACCAAAATAAGAATGGCAGCTCCGGAGCGCGTAAAATACTTAGCGATTGCGCTATGTTGCGGATAAATTGCGAAAGGTACAAGACGTTCACTTCTCATATTCATGTACGTAAAAGCATGCTTTCGCTGAATGGAACTGATCCAGAACCTTTGCTCAGGCATATCGCTTCTTTTCTGCAGCTCAAATGGAGAGCTATTTATTTTCGTTAAGCGGGATCAAGGGCGGACCTAGTTTTCATGAGGTACGGGTCGTAGGTGACTATATAGCTCCACTGCATTACATTGTACTCTTTGCCGAAGGAGGCGTTCCACTCCTTAGGCAATTTGGAGGAGTAGAAGCTCCTAGAGAGTACACTGGCTGGCATCCTCTAAAGAGGGTGCCAGTTGTTAGATTGCGAAAGATGGTTTATGGTTTATGGGTGTTTTACTTCCCAAAGCGACTCAGGCTATGAGAGACACCGTAGTAAAAGGATCTGGAAATTTCGACCATCTGGAGTTCTTGCGCTGACATCGCACAGTTCACGGGACTCTAGAATTTCGCCTCTATCGAAATTCGACCGCCGAGGCCGGGATCAAACCCGCGTCGGTCGGGACAGCAGCCGATCGCCATAGCCCCTGAGCCCACTCGGCGGCCCGGTCACCGAAAGAAAGGAAAGCACAGGTGAATGAATTTTTTTGTTTGTGATGCTGATCAATGTGAAATTAATCCTGTAATTATATCATTGCTGAAAATCACTTGATTACAAATTTGAAGAAAAAGAACGTTGAGCCGCCGGTGGGATCCAAACGCAGGGCCCCCGCAATGCTACGTAAGGCCAGGCGTATATCTTACCTCAAGGATGGCGTTAGTATTGCAGCATATATCATCAAATAGTAGTGGGCACCGAAAACAAGCTGTACACCTGCTTTGCGCACGTAACTCTTAAGTATCTGCGCAAACATTGAACATGTGCAGAGGAACTGGCTTAGCTCTGGCTATGTTCAAGAAGGTGCATCTGGTGTCAGTTAACTGTGGCTCACTTATGAAGATTGTTAGCATATCGCAAGTGCTCGAAAATGCGTTATACTTCTCGCTGCTGAAGGCGCGACGGATTACCACCGCTGCACTGAAACTAGGGAATCATGAGCTGTTCCGCAGCGACGATCCAATTGTGGAATTTTCTCCTTTTTTGAAGAATTTTATGACTCAGAGTTGGAGAAAGGAAACTGTATGGAGTTTCAGATTGTTTTGAGACGGGGAATTTTCTGACCCGCAGTTTTTAAGCTTCTGCAGGCAAAAAAACGGCAAGGAAACGTTTTTTTAAAGAGAATTCTAGATAATGCTAAGGAGAAATTAACAAAAAACTTTACATTCTACCATTCTGGTCGCTTTTATTTTAATTCGCTGAAGCCAACAAAATGGCGCATACGGGGAACCCCGGGCAGCGTAAAAAAAATAGTTTCAGTGCCATCGCATTACTGCCCAATGGAGCACGAAATCACAATACGGAAGCTATATTTCTTCCATTATTGCATGGTGTTTTCCCGATTTGTGAAGCTCTCTTGGAAGATATTTCTAATGCTTCTAAAAAAATTTTGACACGATATTGCCTGTGGTAACTCTGAAGCCATAGCGTTAAGCACACAAGCCTTTATAAAACACACCGACGCACACGTTTTTATAAACGCCACATTGCCACAGTTCGAGGAGGCGGAGCT